>NW_005873548.1:15071-22993 GCF_000147115.1 Myotis lucifugus | reverse complement strand
ACCATCTAACGTTACCGGATTGTAAACTATCAGTACTCTCAGCATTTCACAGCTTTCTACCTCTAAACCTGTTGATTGATGCAGGCCATAAAGATAGAATGGCTCTATTTCCTAGTATTTCAAGTGTTTCTTACATGTTTCCAATAATTTCCCGGGAATATCATTGCGGATTTTAAGTGTTTTACCAAAAGTAGACAGTTTTCTTAGAAGTATAGACATGAATCTTCAGGATTTGAACTGTGGCATTCAGAAAACTCCAGGCAATTCAGCCTCAATTGTAAATATAATTAGTATTCTCTTCATTTAACGGCTTTATACACAAATTCTGAGCTCTATAAACAGCAATTCTTAATGTTTGAAAGCACTTTCTTCGAAAAACAATATCTAACGTTACCGGATTGTAAACATTATCAGTACTCTCAGCATTTTACAGCTTTCTACCTCTAATCCTGGTGATTGATGCAGGCCATAAAGAGAGAACGGCTCTATTTCCTAGTATTTTAAGTGTTTCTTACATGTTTCTAATCATTTCCCGGAAATATCATTGTGTATTTTAAGAGATTTACCAAAATTAGCCAGTTTTCTTAGAAGTATAGACATGAATCTTCAGGATTTGAACTGTGTCATTCAGGAAACTCCAGGCAATTCAGCTTCAATTGTAAATATAATCAGTATTCTCTTCATTTAACGGCTTTATACACAAATTCTGAGCTCTATAAACAGCAATTTTTAATGATTGAAAGCATATTATCGGAAAAACACCACCTAAAGTTCCCGCATTGTAAACATTGTCAATACCCTGTGTATATCACAGCTTTCTAAGTGTAATCCTGGTGATTGATGCAGGCCATAAAGATAGAACGGCTCTATTTCCTAGTATTTTAAGTGTTTCTTACATGTTTCTAATCATTTCCCGGAGATATCATTGTGTATTTTAAGAGTTTTACCAAAATTAGCCAGTTTTCTTAGAAGTATAGACACGAATCTTCAGGATTTGAACTGTGTCACTCAGAAAACACCAGGTAAGTCGCCTCAACTGTAAATATAGTAAGTATTCTCTTCATTTAACAGCTTTATACACAAATTCTGAGCTCTATAAACAGCAATTCTTAATGTTTGAAAGCACTTTCTTCTGCAAAAAAACATCTAAATTTGCCGGATTGTAAACATTATCAGTACTGTCGGCATTTCACAGCTTTCTACCTCTAATCCTGTTGATTGATGCAGGCCATAAAGATAGAACGGCTCTATTTCCTAGTATTTCAAGTGTTTCTTACATGTTTCCAATCATTTCCCGGGAATATCATTGCGTATTTTAAGTGTTTTACCAAAAGTAGACAGTTTTCTTAGAAGTATAGACATGAATCTTCAGGATTTGAACTGTGGCATTCAGAAAACTCTAGGCAATTCAGCCTCAATTGTAAATATAATTAGTATTGTCTTCATTTAACGGCTTTATACACAAATTCTGAGCTCTATAAACAGCAATTCTTAATGTTTGAAAACACTTTCTTCGAAAACCACCATCTAACGTTACCGGATTGTAAACATTATCAGTACTCTCAGCATTTCACAGCTTTCTACCTCTAATCCTGGTGATTGATGCAGGCCATAAAGAGAGAACGGCTCTATTTCCTAGTATTTTAAGTGTTTCTTACATGTTTCTAATCATTTCCCGGAAATATCATTGTGTATTTTAAGAGTTTTACCAAAATTAGCCAGTTTTCTTAGAAGTATAGACATGAATCTTCAGGATTTGAACTGTGTCATTCAGGAAACTCCAGGCAATTCAGCTTCAATTGTAAATATAATCAGTATTCTCTTCATTTAACGGCTTTATACAAAAATTCTGAGCTCTATTAACAGCAATTTTTAATGATTGAAAGCATATTATCGGAAAAACACCACCTAAAGTTGCCGCATTGTAAACATTGTCAATACCCTGTGTATTTCACAGCTTTCTAAGTGTAATCCTGGTGATTGATGCAGGCCATAAAGATAGAACGGCTCTATTTCCTAGTATTTTAAGTGTTTCTTACATGTTTCTAATCATTTCCCGGGAATATCATTGTGTATTTTAAGAGTTTTACCAAAATTAGCCAGTTTTCTTAGAAGTATAGACACGAATCTTCAGGATTTGAACTGTGTCACTCAGAAAACACCAGGTAAGTCGCCTCAATTGTAAATATAGTAAGTATTCTCTTCATTTAACGGCTTTATACACAAATTCTGAGCTCTATAAACAGCAATTCTTAATGTTTGAAAGCACTTTCTTCTGAAAAAAACCATCTAAATTTGCCGGATTGTAAACATTATCAGTACTGTCGGCATTTCACAGCTTTCTACCCTAATCCTGGTGATTGATGCAGGCCATAAAGATAGAACGGCTCTATTTCCTAGTATTTCAAGTGTTTCTTACATGTTTCTAATCATTTCCCGGGAATATCATTGCGTATTTTAAGTGTTTTACCAAAAGTAGACAGTTTTCTTAGAAGTATAGACATGAATCTTCAGGATTTGAACTGTGTCATTCAGAAAACTCCAGGCAATTCAGCTTCAATTGTAAATATAATCAGTATTCTCTTCATTTAATGGCTTTATACACAAATTCTGAGCTGTATAAACAGCAATTCTTAATGTTTGAAAGCACTTTCTTCGAAAAACACCATCCAAAGTTGCCGGATTGTAAACATTATCAGTACTGTCGGCATTTCACAGCTTTCTACCTCTAATCCTGTTGATTGATGCAGGCCATAAAGATAGAACGGCTCTATTTCCTAGTATTTCAAGTGTTTCTTACATGTTTCCAATCATTTCCCGGGAATATCATTGCGTATTTTAAGTGTTTTACCAAAAGTAGACAGTTTTCTTAGAAGTATAGACATGAATCTTCAGGATTTGAACTGTGGCATTCAGAAAACTCTAGGCAATTCAGCCTCAATTGTAAATATAATTAGTATTCTCTTCATTTATCGGCTTTATACACAAATTCTGAGCTCTATAAACAGCAATTCTTAATGTTTGAAAGCACTTTCTTCGAAAACCAACATCTAACGTTACCGGATTGTAAACATTATCAGTACTCTCAGCATTTCACAGCTTTCTACCTCTAATCCTGGTGATTGATGCAGGCCATAAAGAGAGAACGGCTCTATTTCCTAGTATTTTAAGTGTTTCTTACATGTTTCTAATCATTTCCCGGAAATATCATTGTATATTTTAAGAGTTTTACCAAAATTTGCCAGTTTTCTTAGAAGTATAGACATGAATCTTCAGGAATTGAACTGTGTCATTCAGGAAACTCCAGGCAATTCAGCTTCAATTGTAAATATAATCAGTATTCTCTTCATTTAACGGCTTTATACACAAATTCTGAGCTCTATTAACAGCAATTTTTAATTATTGAAAGCATTTTATCAGAAAAACACCACCAAAAGTTGCCGCATTGTAAACATTGTCAATACCCTGTGTATTTCACAGCTTTCTAAGTGTAATCCTGGTGATTGATGCAGGCCATAAAGATAGAACGGCTCTATTTCCTAGTATTTCAAGTGTTTCTTACATGTTTCTAATCATTTCCCGGGAATATCATTGTGTATTTTAAGTGTTTTACCAAAAGTAGACAGTTTTCTTAGAAGTATAGACATGAATCTTCAGGATTTGAACTGTGGCATTCAGAAAACTCCAGGCAATTCAGCTTCAATTGTAAATATAATCAGTATTCTCTTCATTTAATGGCTTTATACACAAATTCTGAGCTGTATAAACAGCAATTCTTAATGTTTGAAAGCACTTTCTTCGAAAAACACCATCCAAATTTGCCGGATTGTAAACATTATCAGTACTGTCGGCATTTCACAGCTTTCTACCTCTAATCCTGTTGATTGATGCAGGCCATAAAGATAGAACGGCTCTATTTCCTAGTATTTCAAGTGTTTCTTACATGTTTCCAATCATTTCCCTGGAATATCATTGCGTATTTTAAGTGTTTTACCAAAAGTAGACAGTTTTCTTAGAAGTATAGACATGAATCTTCAGGATTTGAACTGTGGCATTCAGAAAACTCTAGGAAATTCAGCCTCAATTGTAAATATAATTAGTATTCTCTTCATTTAACGGCTTTATACACAAATTCTGAGCTCTATAAACAGCAATTCTTAATGTTTGAAAGCACTTTCTTCGAAAACCACCATCTAACGTTACCGGATTGTAAACATTATCAGTACTCTCAGCATTTCACAGCTTTCTACCTCTAATCCTGGTGATTGATGCAGGCCATAAAGAGAAAACGGCTCTATTTCCTAGTATTTAAAGTGTTTCTTACATGTTTCTAATCATTTCCCGGAAATATCATTGTGTATTTCAAGAGTTTTACCAAAATTAGCCAGTTTTCTTAGAAGTATAGACACGAATCTTCAGGATTTGAACTGTGTCACTCAGAAAACACCAGGTAAGTCGCCTCAATTGTAAATATAGTAAGTATTCTCTTCATTTAACGGCTTTATACACAAATTCTGAGCTCTATAAACAGCAATTCTTAATGTTTGAAAGCACTTTCTTCTGCAAAAAAACATCTAAATTTCCCGGATTGTAAACATTATCAGTACTGTCGGCATTTCACAGATTTCTAACCTAATCCTGGTGATTGATGCAGGCCATAAAGATAGAACGGCTCTATTTCCTAGTATTTCAAGTGTTTCTTACATGTTTCTAATCATTTCCCGGGAATATCATTGTGTATTTTAAGTGTTTTACCAAAAGTAGACAGTTTTCTTAGAAGTATAGACATGAATCTTCAGGATTTGAACTGTGGCATTCAGAAATCTCCAGGCAATTCAGCTTCAATTGTAAATATAATCAGTATTCTCTTCATTTAATGGCTTTATACACAAATTCTGAGCTGTATAAACAGCAATTCTTAATGTTTGAAAGCACTTTCTTCGAAAAACACCATCTAAAGTTGCCGGATTGTAAACATTATCAGTACTGTCGACATTTCAGAGCTTTCTACCTCTAATCCTGGTGATGGATGCATGCCATAAAGATAAAACGGCTCTATTTCCTAGTATTTCAAGTGTTTTCTACATGTTTCCAATCATTTCCCGGGAATAACATTGCGTATTTTAAGTGTTTTTCCAAAATTAGACAGTTTTCTTAGAAGTATAGACATGAGTCTTCAGGATTTGAACTGTGGCATTCAGGAAACTCTAGGCAATTCAGCTTCAATTGTAAATATAATCAGTATTCTATTCATTTAACGGCTTTATACACAAATTCTGAGATCTATTAACAGCAATTTTTAATGATTGAAAGCATTTTATTGGAAAAACACCACCTAAAGTTGCCGCATTGTAAACATTGTCAATACCCTGTGTATTTCACAGCTTTCTAAGTGTAATCCCAGTGATTGATGCAGGCAATAAAGATAGAACGGCTCTATTTCCTAGTATTTTAAGTGTTTCTTACATGTTTCTAATCATTTCCCGGAAATATCATTGTGTATTTTAAGAGTTTTACCAAAAGTAGACAGTTTTCTTAGAAGTATAGACACGAATCTTCAGGATTTGAACTGTGTCACTCAGAAAACACCAGGTAAGTCGCCTCAATTGTAAATATAGTCAGTATTCTATCATTTAACGGCTTTATACACAAATTCTGAGCTCTATAAACAGCAATTCTTAATGTTTGAAAGCACTTTCTTCGAAAAACACCATCTAACGTTACCGGATTGTAAACTATCAGTACTCTCAGCATTTCACAGCTTTCTACCTCTAAACCTGTTGATTGATGCAGGCCATAAAGATAGAACGGCTCTATTTCCTAGTATTTCAAGTGTTTCTTACATGTTTCCAATCATTTCCCGGGAATATCATTGCGGATTTTAAGTGTTTTACCAAAAGTAGACAGTTTTATTAGAAGTATAGACATGAATCTTCAGGATTTGAACTGTGGCATTCAGAAAACTCCAGGCAATTCAGCCTCAATTGTAAATATAATTAGTATTCTCTTCATTTAACGGCTTTATACACAAATTCTGAGCTCTATAAACAGCAATTCTTAATGTTTGAAAGCACTTTCTTCGAAAAACACCATCTAACGTTACCGGATTGTAAACATTATCAGTACTCTCAGCATTTCACAGCTTTCTACCTCTAATCCTGGTGATTGATGCAGGCCATAAAGAGAGAACGGCTCTATTTCCTAGTATTTTAAGTGTTTCTTACATGTTTCTAATCATTTCCCGGAAATATCATTGTGTATTTTAAGAGTTTTACCAAAATTAGCCAGTTTTCTTAGAAGTATAGACATGAATCTTCAGGATTTGAACTGTGTCAATCAGGAAACTCCCGGCAATTCAGCTTCAATTGTAAATATAATCAGTATTCTCTTCACTTAACGCTTTATACACAAATTCTGAGCTCTATAAACAGCAATTCTTAATGTTTGAAAGCACTTTCTTCGTAAAACACCATCTAAGGTTACCGGATTGTAAACATTATCAGTACTCTCAGCATTTCAAAGCTTTCTTCCTCTAATCTTGGTGATTGAATACGGCTATATGGATAGAACGGCTCTATTCCTTAGTATTTCAAGTGGTTCTTACATGTTTCTAATCATTTCCCGGGACTATCATTGTGTATTTTAAGAGTTTTACCAAAATTAGCCAGTTTTCTTAGAAGTATAGACACGAATCTTCAGGATTTGAACTGTGTCACTGAGAAACCTCCAGGCAATTCAGCCTCAATTGTAAATATAATCAGTATTCTCTGCATTTAACGGATTTATACACAAATTCTGAGCTCTATAAACAGCAATTCTTAATATTTGAAAGCACTTTCTTCAGAAAAACACCATCTAAATTCCCGGATTGTAAACATTATCAGTACTCTAAGCATTTCACAGCTTTCTACCTCTAATCCTGGTATTTCATGCTGGCCATAAAGATAAAACGGCTCTATTTCCTAGTATTTCAAGTGTTTCTTACATGTTTCTAATCATTTCCCGGGAATATCATTGTGTATTTTAAGTGTTTTACCAAAATTAGACAGTTTTCTTAGAAGTATAGACATGAATCTTCAGTATTTGAACTGTGTCATTCAGAAAAATGCATGCAATTCAGCTTCAATTGTAAATATAATCAGTATTCTCTTCATTTAAGAGCATTATACACAAATTCTGAGCTCTATAAACAGCAATTCTTAATGTTTGAAAGCACTGTCTTCGAAAAACACCATCTAAAGTTGCCGGATTGTAAACATTATCAGTACTCTCAGCATTTCACAGCTTTCTACCTCTAATCTTGGTGATTGAACACGGCTATATAGATAGAACGGCTCTATTCCTTAGTATTTCAAGTGTTTCTTACATGTTTCTAATCATTTCCCGGGACTATCATTGTGTATTTTAAGAGTTTTACCAAAATTAGACAGTTTTCTTAGAAGTATAGACATGAATCTTCAGCATTTGAACTGTGGCATTCAGAAAACGCCAGGCAATTCAGCCTCAATTGTAAATATTATCAGTATTCTCTTCATTTAATGGCTTTATACACAAATTCTGAGCTGTATAAACAGCAATTCTTAATGTTTGAAAGCACTTTCTTCGGAAAAACACCATCTAAAGTTGCCGCATTGTAAATATTATTAATAACCTGTGCATTTCACAACTTTCTAAGTGTAATTGTGGTGATTGATGCAGGCCATAAAGATAGAACGGCTCTATTTCCTAGTATTTTAAGTGTTTCTTTCATATTTCTAATCATTTCCCGGGAATATCATTGTGTATTTTAAGAGTTTTACCAAAATTAGCCAGTTTTCTTAGAAGTATACACACGAATCTTCAGTATTTGAACTGTGTCACTCAGAAAACGCCAGGCAGTCGCTTCATTTGTAATATAATCAGTATCTCTCATTAACGGCTTA
>NW_005873548.1:0-14971 GCF_000147115.1 Myotis lucifugus | reverse complement strand
GCAATTTTTAATGATAAGTAGATTTTATCGAAAAAACACCCCATAAAGTCGCCGCATTGTAAACATTGGCAATACCCTGTGTATTTCACAGCTTTCTATGTGTAATCCTGGTGATTGATGCAGGCCATAAAGATAGAACGGCTCTATTTCCTAGTATTTTAAGTGTTTCTTACATGTTTCTAATCATTTCCCAGAAATATCATTGTGTATTTTAAGAGTTTTACCAAAATTAGCCAGTTTTCTTAGAAGTATAGACACTAATCTTCAGGATTTGAACTGTGTCACTCAGAACACCAGGTAAGTAGCCTCAATTGTAAATATAGTAAGTATTCTCTTCATTTAACGGCTTTATACACAAATTCTGAGCTCTATAAACAGCAATTCTTAATGTTTGAAAGCACTTTCTTCCATAAAAAAAACATCTAAATTTGCCGGATTGTAAACATTATCAGTACTGTCCGCATTTCAAAGATTTCTACCCTAATCCTGGTGATTGATGCAGGCCATAAAGATAGAACGGCTCTATTTCCTAGTATTTCAAGTGTTTCTTACATGTTTCTAATCATTTCCCGGGAATATCATTGCGTATTTTAAGTGTTTTACCAAAAGTAGACAGTTTTCTTAGAAGTATAGACATGAATCTTCAGGATTTGAACTGTGTCATTCAGAAAACTCCAGGCAATTCAGCTTCAATTGTAAATATAATCAGTATTCTCTACATTTAATATCTTTATACACAAATTCTGAGCTGTATAAACAGCAATTCTTAATGTTTGAAAGCACTTTCTTCGAAAAACACCACCTAAAGTTGCCGGATTGTAAACATTATCAGTACTGTCGGCATTTCACAGCTTTCTACCTCTAATCCTGGTGATGGATGCATGCCATAAAGATAAAACGGCTCTATTTCCTAGTATTTCAAGTGTTTCCTACATGTTTCCAATCATTTCCCGGGAATATCATTGCGTATTTTAAGTGTTTTACCAAAATTAGACAGTTTTCTTAGAAGTATAGACATGAATCTTCAGGATTTGAACTGTGTCATTCAGGAAACTCCAGGCAATTCAGCTTCAATTGTAAATATAATCAGTATTCTCTTCATTTAACGGCTTTATACACAAATTCTGAGCTCTATTAACAGCAATTTTTAATGATCGAAAGCATTTTATCGGAAAAACACCACCTAAAGTTGCCGCATTGTAAACATTGTCAATACCCTGTGTATTTCACAGCTTTCTAAGTGTAATCCTGGTGATTGATGCAGGCCATAAAGATAGAACGGCTCTGTTTCCTAGTATTTTAAGTGTTTCTTACATGTTTCTAATCATTTCCCAGAAATATCATTGTGTATTTTAAGAGTTTTACCAAAATTAGCCAGTTTTCTTAGAAGTATAGACACGAATCTTCAGGATTTGAACTGTGTCACTCAGAAAACGCCAGGTAAGTCGCCTCAATTGTAAATATAGTAAGTATTCTCTTCATTTAACGGCTTTATACACAAATTCTGAGCTCTATAAACAGCAATTCTTAATGTTTGAAAGCACTTTCTTCTGAAAAAAACCATCTAAATTTGCCGGATTGTAAACATTATCAGTACTGTCGGCATTTCACAGCTTTCTACCCTAATCCTGGTGAATGATGCAGGCCATAAAGATAGAACGGCTCTATTTCCTAGTATTTCAAGTGTTTCTTACATGTTTCTAATCATTTCCCGGGAATATCATTGCGTATTTTAAGTGTTTTACCAAAAGTAGACAGTTTTCTTAGAAGTATAGACATGAATCTTCAGGATTTGAACTGTGGCATTCAGAAAACTCCAGGCAATTCAGCTTCAATTGTAAATATAATCAGTATTCTCTTCATTTAATGGCTTTATACACAAATTCTGAGCTGTATAAACAGCAATTCTTAATGTTTGAAAGCACTTTCTTCGAAAAACACCCTCTAAAGTTGCCGGAGTGTAAACATTATCAGTACTGTCAGCATTTCACAGCTTTCTTTCTCTAAACCTGTTGATTGATGCAGGCCATAAAGATAGAACGGCTCTATTTCCTAGTATTTCAAGTGTTTCTTACATGTTTCCAATCATTTCCCGGGAATATCATTGCGTATTTTAAGTGTTTTACCAAAAGTAGACAGTTTTCTTAGAAGTATAGACATGAATCTTCAGGATTTGAACTGTGTCATTCAGAAAACTCCAGGCAATTTAGCTTCAATTGTAAATATAATCAGTATTCTCTTCATTTAATGGCTTTATACACAAATTCTGAGCTGTATAAACAGCAATTCTTAATGTTTGAAAGCACTTTCTTCGAAAAACACCATCTAACGTTACGGGATTGTAAACATTATCAGTACTATCAGCATTTCACAGCTTTCTACCTCTAATCTTGGTGATTGAACACGGCTATATAGATAGAACGGCTCTATTCCTTAGTATTTCAAGTGTTTCTTACATGTTTCTAATCATTTCCCGGAAATATCATTGTGTATTCTAAGAGTTTTACCAAAAGTAGACAGTTTTCTTAGAAGTATAGACACGAATCTTCAGGATTTGAACTGTGTCACTCAGAAAACACCAGGTAAGTCGCCTCAATTGTAAATATAGTCAGTATTCTCTTCATTTAACGGCTTTATACACAAATTCTGAGCTCTATAAACAGCAATTCTTAATGTTTGAAAGCACTTTCTTCGAAAAACACCAACTAACGTTACCGGATTGTAAACATTATCAGTACTCTCAGCATTTCACAGCTTTCTACCTCTAAACCTGTTGATTGATGCAGGCCATAAAGATAGAACGGCTCTATTTCCTAGTATTTCAAGTGTTTCTTACATGTTTCCAATCATTTCCCGGGAATATCATTGCGTATTTTAAGTGTTTTACCAAAAGTAGACATTTTTTTAGAAGTATAGACAAGAATCTTCAGGATTTGAACTGTGGCATTCAGAAAACTCTAGGCAATTCAGCCTCAATTGTAAATATAATTAGTATTCTCTTCATTTAACGGCTTTATACACAAATTCTGAGCTCTATAAACAGCAATTCTTAATGTTTGAAAGCACTTTCTTCGAAAACCACCATCTAACGTTACCGGATTGTAAACATTATCAGTACTCTCAGCATTTCACAGCTTTCTACCTCTAATCCTGGTGATGGATGCATGCCTTAAAGATAAAACGGCTTTACTTCCTAGTATTTCAAGTGTTTCCTACATGTTTCCAATCATTTCCTGGGAATAACATTGCGTATTTTAAGTGTTTTACCAAAATTAGACAGTTTTCTTAGAAGTATAGACATGAATCTTCAGGATTTGAACTGTGTCATTCAGGAAACTCCAGGCAATTCAGCTTCAATTGTAAATATAATCAGTATTCTCTTCATTTAACGGCTTTATACACAAATTCTGAGCTCTATTAACAGCAATTTTTAATGATTGAAAGCATTTTATCGGAAAAACACCACCTAAAGTTGCCGCATTGTAAACATTGTCAATACCCTGTGTATTTCACAGCTTTCTAAGTGTAATCCTGGTGATTGATGCAGGCCATAAAGATAGAACGGCTCTATTTCCTAGTATTTTAAGTGTTTCTTACATGTTTCTAATCATTTCCCGGGAATATCATTGTGTATTTTAAGTGTTTTACCAAAAGTAGACAGTTTTCTTAGAAATATAGACATGAATCTTCAGGATTTGAACTGTGGCATTCAGAAAACTCCAGGCAATCCAGCTTCAATTGTAAATATAATCAGTATTCTCTTCATTTAATGGCTTGATACACAAATTCTGAGCTGTATAAACAGCAATTCTTAATGTTGGAAAGCACTTTCTTCGAAAAACACCATCTAACGTTACCGGATTGTAAACATTATCAGTACTCTCAGCATTTCACAGCTTTCTACCTCTAATCTTGGTGATTGAACACGGCTATATAGATAGAACGGCTCTATTCCTTAGTATTTCAAGTGTTTCTTACATGTTTCTAATCATTTCCCGGGAATATCATTGCGTATTTTAAGTGTTTTACCAAAAGTAGACAGTTTTCTTAGAAGTATAGACATGAATCTTCAGGATTTGAACTGTGTCATTCAGAAAACTCCAGGCAATTCAGCTTCAATTGTAAACATAATCAGTATTCTCTTCATTTAATATCTTTATACACAAATTCTGAGCTGTATAAACAGCAATTCTTAATGTTTGAAAGCACTTTCTTCGAAAAACACCATCTAAAGTTGCCGGATTGTAAACATTATCAGTACTGTCGGTATTTCACAGATTTCTACCTCTAATCCTGGTGATGGATGCATGCCATAAAGATAAAACGGCTCTATTTCCTAGTATTTCAAGTGTTTCCTACATGTTTCCAATCATTTCCCGGGAATAACATTGCGTATTTTAAGTGTTTTACCAAAATTAGACAGTTTTCTTAGAAGTATAGACATGAGTCTTCAGGATTTGAACTGTGTCATTCAGGAAACTCTAGGCAATTCAGCTTCAATTGTAAATATAATCAGTATTCTCTTCATTTAACGGCTTTATACACAAATTCTGAGCTCTATTAACAGCAATGTTTAATGATTGAAAGCATTTTATCGGAAAAACACCACCTAAAGTTGCCGCATTGTAAACATTGTCAATACCCTGTGTATTTCACAGCTTTCTAAGTGTAATCCCAGTGATTGATGAAGGCCATAAAGATAGAACGGCTCTATTTCCTAGTATTTTAAGTGTTTCTTACATGTTTCTAATCATTTCCCGGAAATATCATTGTGTATTTTAAGAGTTTTACCAAAAGTAGACAGTTTTCTTAGAAGTATAGACACGAATCTTCAGGATTTGAACTGTGTCACTCAGAAAACACCAGGTAAGTCGCCTCAATTGTAAATATAGTCAGTATTCTATCATTTAACGGCTTTATACACAAATTCTGAGCTCTATAAACAGCAATTCTTAAAGTTTGAAAGCACTTTCTTCGAAAAACACCATCTAACGTTACCGGATTGTAAACATTATCAGTACTCTCAGCATTTCACAGCTTTCTACCTCTAAACCTGTTGATTGATGCAGGCCATAAAGATAGAACGGCTCTATTTCCTAGTATTTCAAGTGTTTCTTACATGTTTCCAATCATTTCCCGGGAATATCATTGCGGATTTTAAGTGTTTTACCAAAAGTAGACAGTTTTATTAGAAGTATAGACATGAATCTTCAGGATTTGAACTGTGGCATTCAGAAAACTCCAGGCAATTCAGCCTCAATTGTAAATATAATTAGTATTCTCTTCATTTAACGGCTTTATACACAAATTCTGAGCTCTATAAACAGCAATTCTTAATGTTTGAAAGCACTTTCTTCGAAAAACACCATCTAACGTTACCGGATTGTAAACATTATCAGTACTCTCAGCATTTCACAGCTTTCTACCTCTAATCCTGGTGATTGATGCAGGCCATAAAGAGAGAACGGCTCTATTTCCTAGTATTTTAAGTGTTTCTTACATGTTTCTAATCATTTCCCGGAAATATCATTGTGTATTTTAAGAGTTTTACCAAAATGAGCCAGTTTTCTTAGAAGTATAGACATGAATCTTCAGGATTTGAACTGTGTCATTCAGGAAACTCCAGGCAATTCAGCTTCAATTGTAAATATAATCAGTATTCTCTTCATTTAACGGCTTTATACACAAATTATGAGCTCTATTAACAGCAATTTTTAATGATTGAAAGCTTTTTATCGGAAAAACACCACCTAAAGTTGCAGCATTGTAAACATTGTCAATACCCTGTGTATTTCACAGCTTTCTAAGTGTAATCCTGGTGATTGATGCAGGCCATAAAGATAGAACGGCTCTATTTCCTAGTATTTTAAGTGTTTCTTACATGTTTCTAATCATTTCCCGGAAACATCATTGTGTATTTTAAGAGTTTTACCAAAATTAGTCAGTTTTCTTAGAAGTGTAGACACGAATCTTCAGGATTTGAACTGTGTCACTCAGAAAACACCAGGTAAGTCGCCTCAATTGTAAATTTAGTTAGTATTCTCTTCATTTAACGGCTTTATACACAAATTCTGAGCTCTATAAACAGCAATTCTTAATGTTTGAAAGCACTTTCTTCTGAAAAAAAAACATCTAAATTTGCCGTATTGTAAACATTATCAGTACTGTCGGCATTTCACAGCTTTCTACCCTAATCCTGGTGATTGATGCAGGCCATAAAGATAGAACGGCTCTATTTCCTAGTATTTCAAGTGTTTCCTACATGTTTCCAATCATTTCCCGGGAATATCATTGCGTATTTTAAGTGGTTTACCAAAAGTAGACAGTTTTCTTAGAAGTATAGACATGAATCTTCCGGATTTGAACTGTGGCATTCAGAAAACTCCAGGCAATTCAGCCTCAATTGTAAATATAATCAGTATTCTCTTCATTTAACGGCTTTATACACAAATTCTGAGCTGTATAAACAGCAATTCTTAATGTTTGAAAGCACTTTCTTCGAAAAACACCATCTAACGTTACCGGATTGTAAACATTATCAGTACTCTCAGCATTTCACAGCTTTCTACCTCTAATCTTGGTGATTGAACCGGCTATAAAGATAGAACGGCTCTATTCCTGAGTATTTCAAGTGTTTCTAACATTGTTCTAATCATTTCCCGGGATATCATTGCTATTTTAAGAGTTTTACCAAAATTAGTCAGTTTTCTTAGAAGTGTAGACACGAATCTTCAGGATTTGAACTGTGTCACTCAGAAAACACCAGGTAAGTCGCCTCAATTGTAAATATAGTAAGTATTCTCTTCATTTAACGGCTTTATACACAAATTCTGAGCTCTATAAACAGCAATTCTTAATGTTTGAAAGCACTTTCTTCTGAAAAAAAAACATCTAAATTTGCCGGATTGTAAACATTATCAGTACTGTCGGCATTTCACAGCTTTCTACCCTAATCCTGGTGATTGATGCAGGCCATAAAGATAGAACGGCTCTATTTCCTAGTATTTCAAGTGTTTCTTACATGTTTCT
This sequence comes from Myotis lucifugus, assembly GCF_000147115.1. Lineage (NCBI taxonomy): Eukaryota > Metazoa > Chordata > Mammalia > Chiroptera > Vespertilionidae > Myotis > Myotis lucifugus. The sequence goes on along the minus strand of NW_005873548.1, from coordinate 7,942 downwards.
AATCATTTCCCGGGAATATCATTGCGTATTTTAAGTGTTTTACCAAAAGTAGACAGTTTTCTTAGAAGTATAGACATGAATCTTCAGGATTTTAACTGTGGCATTCAGAAAACTCCAGGCAATTCAGCCTCAATTGTAAATATAATTAGTATTCTCTTCATTTAATGGCTTTATACACAAATTCTGAGCTCTATAAACAGCAATTCTTAATATTTGAAAGCACTTTCTTCGAAAAACACCATCTAACGTTACCGGATTGTAAACATTATCAGTACTCTCAGCATTTCACAGCTTTCTACCTCTAATCCTGGTGAGTTGATGCAGGCCATAAAGAGAGAACGGCTCTATTTCCTAGTATTTTAAGTGTTTTCTTACATGTTCTAATCATTTCCCGGAAATATCATTGTGTATTTTAAGAGTTTTACCAAAATTAGACAGTTTTCTTAGAAGTATAGACATGAATCTTCAGGATTTGAACTGTGTCATTCAGGAAACTCCAGGCAATTCAGCTTCAATTGTAAATATAATCAGTATTCTCTTCATTTAACGGCTTTATACACAAATTATGAGCTCTATTAACAGCAATTTTTAATGATTGAAAGCTTTTTATCGGAAAAACACCACCTAAAGTTGCAGCATTGTAAACATTGTCAATACCCTGTGTATTTCACAGCTTTCGAAGTGTAATCCTGGTGATTGATGCAGGCCATAAAGATAGAACGGCTCTATTTCCTAGTATTTTAAGTGTTTCTTACATGTTTCTAATCATTTCCCGGAAACATCATTGTGTATTTTAAGAGTTTTACCAAAATTAGTCAGTTTTCTTAGAAGTGTAGACACGAATCTTCAGGATTTGAACTGTGTCACTCAGAAAACACCAGGTAAGTCGCCTCAATTGTAAATATAGTAAGTATTCTCTTCATTTAACGGCTTTATACACAAATTCTGAGCTCTATAAACAGCAATTCTTAATGTTTGAAAGCACTTTCTTCTGAAAAAAAAACATCTAAATTTGCCAGATTGTAAACATTATCAGTACTGTCGGCATTTCACAGCTTTCTACCCTAATCCTGGTGATTGATGCAGGCCATAAAGATAGAACGGCTCTATTTCCTAGTATTTCAAGTGTTTCTTACATGTTTCTAATCATTTCCCGGGAATATCATTGCGTATTTTAAGTGTTTTACCAAAAGTAGACAGTTTTCTTAGAAGTATAGACATGAATCTTCAGGATTTGAACTGTGGCATTCAGAAAACTCCAGGCAATTCAGCTTCAATTGTAAATATAATCAGTATTCTCTTCATTTAATGGCTTTATACACAAATTCTGAGCTGTATAAACAGCAATTCTTAATGTTTGAAAGCACTTTCTTCGAAAAACACCATCTAAAGTTGCCGGATTGTAAACATTATCAGTACTGTCGGCATTTCACAGCTTTCTACCTCTAATCCTGATGATGGATGCATGCCATAAAGATAAAACGGCTTTATTTCCTAGTATTTCAAGTGTTTCCTACATGTTTCCAATCATTTCCCGGGAATAACATTGCGTATTTTAAGTGTTTTACCAAAATTAGACAGTTTTCTTAGAAGTATAGACATGAATCTTCAGGATTTGAACTGTGGCATTCAGAAAACTCCAGGCAATTCAGCCTCAATTGTAAATATAATTAGTATTCTCTTCATTTAATGGCTTTATACACAAATTCTGAGCTCTATAAACAGCAATTCTTAATGTTTGAAAGCACTTTCTTCGAAAAACACCATCTAACGTTACCGGATTGTAAACATTATCAGTACTCTCAGCATTTCACAGCTTTCTACCTCTAATCCTGGTGATTGATGCAGGCCATAAAGAGAGAACGGCTCTATTTCCTAGTATTTTAAGTGTTTCTTACATGTTTCTAATCATTTCCCGGAAATATCATTGTGTATTTTAAGAGTTTTACCAAAATGAGCCAGTTTTCTTAGAAGTATAGACATGAATCTTCAGGATTTGAACTGTGTCATTCAGGAAACTCCAGGCAATTCAGCTTCAATTGTAAATATAATCAGTATTCTCTTCATTTAACGGCTTTATACACAAATTATGAGCTCTATTAACAGCAATTTTTAATGATTGAAAGCTTTTTATCGGAAAAACACCACCTAAAGTTGCAGCATTGTAAACATTGTCAATACCCTGTGTATTTCACAGCTTTCTAAGTGTAATCCTGGTGATTGATGCAGGCCATAAAGATAGAACGGCTCTATTTCCTAGTATTTTAAGTGTTTCTTACATGTTTCTAATCATTTCCCGGAAACATCATTGTGTATTTTAAGAGTTTTACCAAAATTAGCCAGTTTTCTTAGAAGTGTAGACACGAATCTTCAGGATTTGAACTGTGTCACTCAGAAAACACCAGGTAAGTCGCCTCAAATGTAAATATAGTAAGTATTCTCTTCATTTAACGTCTTTATACACAAATTCTGAGCTCTATAAACAGCAATTCTTAATGTTTGAAAGCACTTTCTTCGAAAAACAACATCTAAAGTTGCCGGATTGTAAACATTATCAGTACTGTCGGCATTTCACAGCTGTCTACCTCTAATCCTGATGATGGATGCATGCCATAAAGATAAAACGGCTTTATTTCCTAGTATTTCAAGTGTTTCCTACATGTTTCCAATCATTTCCCGGGAATAACATTGCGTATTTTAAGTGTTTTACCAAAATTAGACAGTTTTCTTAGAAGGATAGACATGAATCTTCAGGATTTGAACTGTGGCATTCAGAAAACTCCAGGCAATTCAGCCTCAATTGTAAATATAATTAGTATTCTCTTCATTTAATGGCTTTATACACAAATTCTGAGCTCTATAAACAGCAACTCTTAATGTTTGAAAGCACTTTCTTCGAAAAACACCATCTAACGTTACCGGATTGTAAACATTATCAGTACTCTCAGCATTTCACAGCTTTCTACCTCTAATCCTGGTGATTGATGCAGGCCATAAAGAGAAAACGGCTCTATTTCCTAGTATTTCAAGTGTTTCTTACATGTTTCTAATCATTTCCCGGGAATATCATTGTGTATTTTAAGTGTTTTACCAAAATTAGACAGTTTTCTTAGAAGTATAGACATGAATCTTCAGTATTTTGAACTGTGTCATTCAGAAAAATGCATGCAATTCAGCTTCAATTGTAAATATAATCAGTATTCTCTTCATTTAAGAGCATTATACACAAATTCTGAGCTCTATAAACAGCAATTCTTAATGTTTGAAAGCACTGTCTACGAAAAACACCATCTAAAGTTGCCGGATTGTAAACATTATCAGTACTCTCAGCATTTCACAGCTTTCTACCTCTAATCTTGGTGATTGAACACGGCTATATAGATAGAACGGCTCTATTCCTTAGTATTTCAAGTGGTTCTTACATGTTTCTAATCATTTCCCGGGACTATCATTGTGTATTTTAAGAGTTTTACCAAAATTAGACAGTTTTCTTAGAAGTATAGAAATGAATCTTCAGCATTTGAACTGTGGCATTCAGAAAACGCCAGGCAATTCAGCCTCAATTGTAAATATTATCAGTATTCTCTTCATTTAATGGCTTTATACACAAATTCTGAGCTGTATAAACAGCAATTCTTAATGTTTGAAAGCACTTTCTTCGGAAAAACACCATCTAAAGTTGCCGCATTGTAAATATTATTAATAACCTGTGCATTTCACAACTTTCTAAGTGTAATTGTGGTGATTGATGCAGACCATAAAGATAGACCGGCTCTATTTCCTAGTATTTTAAGTGTTTCTTACATATTTCTAATAATTTCCCGGGAAATATCATTGTGTATTTAAAGAGTTTTACCAAAATTAGCCAGTTTTCTTAGAAAGTATACACACGAATCTCCAGTATTTGAACTGTGTCACTCAGAAACCGCCAAGCAAGTCGCCTCATTTGTAAATATAATCAGTATTCTCTTCATTTAACGGCTTTATACACAAATTCTGAGGTCTATAAACAGCAATTCTTAATGTTTGAAAGCACGTTCTTCGAAAAACACCATCTAAAGTTGCCTGATTGTAAACATTATCAGTACTCTCAGCATTTCACAGCTTTCTACCTCTAATCTTGGTGATTGAACACGCCTATATAGATAGAACGGCTCTATTTCCTAGTATTTCAAGTGTTTCCTACATGTTTCCAATCATTTCCCGGGAATAACATTGCGTATTTTAAGTGTTTTACCAAAATTAGACAGTTTTCCTTAGAAGTAGTAAGACCATCGAATCTTCAGGAATTTGAACTGTGTCACTCAGGAAAACCACCAGGTAATGCCGCCTCAATTGTAAATATAGTCAGTATTCTCTTCATTTAACGGCTTTATACACAAATTCTGAGCTCTATAAACAGCAATTCTTAATGTTTGAAAGCACTTTCTTCGAAAAACACCATCTAACGTTACCGGATTGTAAACATTATCAGTACTCTCAGCATTTCACAGCTTTCTACCTCTAATCTTGGTGATTGAACACGGCTATATAGATAGAACGGCTCTATTCCTTAGTATTTCAAGTGTTTCTTACATGTTTCTAATCATTTCCCAGGAATATCATTGCGTATTTTAAGTGTTTTACGAAAAGTAGACAGTTTTTTTAGAAGTATAGACATGAATCTTCATGATTTGAACTGTGTCATTAAGAAAACTCCGGGCAATTCAGCCTCAATTGTAAATATAATCAGTATTCTCTACATTTAACGGCTTTATACACAAATTCTGAGCTGTATAAACAGCAATTCTTAATGTTTGAAAGCACTTTCTTCGAAAAACACCATCTAACGTTACCGGATTGTAAACATTATCAGTACTCTCAGCATTTCACAGCTTTCTACCTCTAATCCTGGTGATTGATGCAGGCCATAAAGATAGAACGGCTCTATTTCCTAGTATTCTAAGTGTTTCTGACATGTTTCTAATCATTCCCGAAAATATCATGGTGTATTTTAAGAGTTTTACCAAAGTTAGCCAGTTTTCTGAGAAGATATAGACATGATTCTTCAGAATTTGAACTGTGTCACTCAGAAAACACCAGGTATGTCGCCTCAATTGTAAATATAGTAAGTATTCTCTTCATTTAACGGCTTTATACACAAATTCTGAGCTCTATAAACAGCAATTCTTAATGTTTGAAAGCACTTTCTTCTGCAAAAAAACATCTAAATTTCCCGGATTGTAAACATTATCAGTACTGTCGGCATTTCACAGATTTCTAACCTAATCCTGGTGATTGATGCAGGCCATAAAGATAGAACGGCTCTATTTCCTAGTATTTCAAGTGTTTCTTACATGTTTCTAATCATTTCCCGGGAATATCATTGTGTATTTTAAGTGTTTTACCAAAAGTAGACAGTTTTCTTAGAAGTATAGACATGAATCTTCAGGATTTGAACTGTGGCATTCAGAAATCTCCAGGCAATTCAGCTTCAATTGTAAATATAATCAGTATTCTCTTCATTTAATGGCTTTATACACAAATTCTGAGCTGTATAAACAGCAATTCTTAATGTTTGAAAGCACTTTCTTCGAAAAACACCATCCAAAGTTGCCGGATTGTAAACATTATCAGTACTGTCGGCATTTCACAGCTTTCTACCTCTAATCCTGTTGATTGATGCAGGCCATAAAGATAGAACGGCTCTATTTCCTAGTATTTCAAGTGTTTCTTACATGTTTCCAATCATTTCCCGGGAATATCATTGCGTATTTTAAGTGTTTTACCAAAAGTAGACAGTTTTCTTAGAAGTATAGACATGAATCTTCAGGATTTGAACTGTGTCATTCAGAAAACTCCAGGCAATTCAGCTTCAGTTGTAAATATAATCAGTATTCTCTTCATTTAATGGCTTTATACACAAATTCTGATTTGTATAAACAGCAATTCTTAATGTTTGAAAGCACTTTCTTCGAAAAACACCATCTAACGCTACTGGATTGTAAACATTATCAGTACTCTCAGCATTTCACAGCTTTCTAACTCTAATCTTGGTGATTGAACACGGCTATATAGACAGAACGGCTCTATTCCTTAGTATTTCAAGTGTTTCTTACATGTTTCTAATCATTTCCCGGAAATATCATTGTGTATTTTAAGAGTTTTACCAAAATTAGCCAGTTTTCTTAGAAGTATAGACACGAATCTTCAGGATTTGAACTGTGTCACTCAGAAAACACCAGATAAGTCGCCTCAATTGTAAATATAGTAAGTATTCTCTTCATTTAACGGCTTTATACACAAATTCTGAGCTCTATAAACAGCAATTCTTAATGTTTGAAAGCACTTTCTTCTGCAAAAAAACATCTAAATTTGCCGGATTGTAAACATTATCAGTACTGTCGGCATTTCACAGCTTTCTACCCTAATCCTGGTGATTGATGCAGGCCATAAAGATAGAACGGCTCTATTTCCTAGTATTTCAAGTGTTTCTTACATGTTTCTAATCATTTCCCGGGAATATCATTGTGTATTTTAAGTGTTTTACCAAAATTAGCCAGTTTTCTTAGAAGTATAGACACGAATCTTCAGGATTTGAACTGTGTCATTCAGAAAACTCCAGGCAATTCAGCTTCAATTGTAAATATAATCAGTATTCTCTTCATTTAATGGCTTTATACACAAATTCTGAGCTGTATAAACAGCAATTCTTAATGTTTGAAAGCACTTTCTTCAAAAAACACCATCTAACGTTACCGGATTGTAAACATTATCAGTACTCTTAGCATTTCACAGCTTTCTACCTCTAATCCTGTTGATTGATGCAGGCCATAAAGATAGAACGGCTCTATTTCCTAGTATTTTAAGTGTTTCTTACATGTTTCTAATCATTTCCCGGAAATATCATTGTGTATTTTAAGAGTTTTACCAAAATTAGACAGTTTTCTTAGAAGTATAGACATGAATCTTCAGGATTTGAACTGTGTCATTCAGAAAACTCCAGGCAATTCAGCTTCAATTGTAAATATAATCAGTATTCTCTTCATTTAACGGCTTTATACACAAATTCTGAGCTCTATTAACAGCAATTTTTAATGATTGAGAGCATTTTATCTGGAAAACACCACCTAAAGTTGCCGCATTATAAACATTGTCAGTACCCTCTGTATTTCACAGCTTTCTCAGTCTAATCCTGGTGATTGAGGCAGGCCATAAAGATAGAACCGGCTCTATTTCCTTAGTATTTTAAGGTTTTCTTCCATGTTTCTAATCATTTTCCCGGAAATATCATTGGGTATTTTAAGAGTTTTCCAAAAATTAGCCAGTTTTCTTAGAAGTGTAGACACGAATCTTCAGGATTTGAACTGTGTCACTCAGAAAACCCCAGGTAAGTCGCCTCAATTGTAAATTTAGTTCGTATTCCCCTCAATTAACGGCCTTATACACAAATTTCGAGCTCCATAAACAGCAATTCTTTATGTTTGAAAGCCCTTTCTTCTGAAAAAAAAACATCTAAATTTGCCGGATTGTAACCATTACCAGTCCTGTCGGCATTTCACACCTTCCTACCCTAATCCTGGTGATTGATGCAGGCCATAAAGATAGAACGGCTCAATTTCCTAGTATTTCAAGTGTTTCCTACATGTTTCCAGTCATTTCCCGGGAATATCATTGCGTATTTTAAGTGTTTTACCAAAAGTAGACAGTTTTCTTAGAAGTATAGACATGATTCTTCCGGATTTGAACTGTGGCATTCAGAAAACTCCAGGCAATTCAGCCTCAATTGTAAATATAATCAGTATTCTCTTCATTTAATGGCTTTATACACAAATTCTGAGCTGTATAAACAGCAATTCTTAATGTTTGAAAGCACTTTCTTCGAAAAACACAATCTAACGTTACCGGATTGTAAACATTATCAGTACTCTCAGCATTTCACAGCTTTCTACCTCTAATCTTG
>NW_005873547.1:14749-23100 GCF_000147115.1 Myotis lucifugus | reverse complement strand
CCCACGCACCCACTTCCTTCAGGAGGAAGGATGGGTGCATCTGCTAAGAGCATCTCTCAGCTTCCCCTTCTCCCCACCGGATGTCATCGACTCATTAGACTTGGCCTGGGGCACCTCCTAACTGTCCCCCTGGGTCCCACCCTAACAATCCGGGGCGTCTGCGATGCCACATCTCTTCAGTCGGCTGTGGCTAGCGCTTCAGGGGGTCCCTCCAGCCCTCGCCCTGTCCCCTGACGCCCCTGGCTACTTCACTTCACAGAGCAAGGCGTGCTGAAGAACTTGGCTGAATCAAGGGACTTGCCAGCCTATTGATTAGCTTAAAGCCCGGTAGCCCCGGGCGAGCGCGCCGGGAGAATTGGGAGGTTTTGTTAAAGGGGTTGGGGAGGAAGCAGAGAGGCCGAACCCACCGCCGCTAGGTGAAGCCATTGGAAACCATTCCAATCCCACCAGCGCTTTCTCGCCATCGGAGGGAGAGCCGCAACTTCGGCCAGGACTCTGCTCCCCTCCTCCCCTCGGTCTGCACCTGCCCTGCCCCCCTCCCCCCTCCAGGACTTCCAGGACCGGCCACTCGGCGGGCGCACCGGGTCCCCCTCCGCGCGGCCTCCCTCCCCACGCGCCCCACCTCCTCACGCGCTCCACCCTACCTGAGCGAGCTGGGCGAGCTGGAAGGGATCAAATCAAAGTTCCCTCGCATGAAAGCCTGTGCTTGCAACCCATTCTTACCACCACCACAGCGGCGATAAACAAGCAAATCCGAGCGCAACCCAGGGCATCTCAAAAGTTGGTCTTACTGCGCAGCAGCCCCAACACACTTTGCAACCGCAGCGCCCCCGGAACACAGGAATGCAGAGTTGGCGTTTGCTTACCTGGGTGTGCCAACCTCGAGGAGTCGAAAGAGAATTCGGCCCGGGACCGGTCTGCCCCGCCCCCAGGATGCAAAATGCAAAATCCGGCTTTGGAGTGGAGGTGGTCGGTGTGGAGTGGTGCAGGGGGCTCGGGCTTCCCTCCCCCCTCCCCCTCGTCCTCCGAACCAGTTTAAAAGCAGCGGATGGACAAGATGCTGGGAGGAGAGTTTGGTCTCTCCGGAAACCCTGACTCCATTCTTGGTGATGGGGGCTGGGGAGAGGAGAAAACGTTGCGGGGAGCAGCCTGGTTCTCAGTGAACTCAGAGTAAAGTGGCAGGTACTGGGGGAGGGAGGGAGCGGAGAGGAGCCAGGGAGGAAGGAAGGAAAGAGAGTAGGGGAGGCGAGCGGGTGGCGGAGAGATGGCAGCTTCTCAGAGAGATTTCCACCTTCTGACGAAACCCATGCGCCCAGCAACCCGCGAGATACTAGTTGGGAAACCTCCGCGCGAGCGCCCCCTGGGGGGTTCCGGCGGCGAGAGCGCTGCCCCGGGCACGCGAGTCCGCGGCCCCGCCCGGGGCTGGGCGGGTGACGCGCGGTGGTCCAGCCGCGTCCACAGTCCAGGCTCCCCGCCCAGCTCCACCGCTCACACCTGCTCCCGGGGCCATTTCAGTTCTCCAAGTGCGTGGACCTCATCGCCACTTGGGGGTGGAGCGGTCCTATCTGCGAGGGGGTGGGATTGATTTTTTTTTTTTTTTTTTTTTGCACAGATTCAAGGAAACTCCTTGGATGCATGTCCACTCCCACCAAAAAGGAAGAGATCGCTCACCTCGTGTATGATGGGAACCCGATAATTATTTTTTTTTTAGTAAATGCATGAAAAAATGGACAACCTGGCTTTTTGTTCATCCCTAATGTCTTTCTGAATACATCCATCTCACAAATAAGATTTTTTAAGTGCTTAGGGAGTACCTGTGTATAAAAATAGACACAAACACGCTGACTGGTGGAAGGGGGGACCACTGCCTCATGTTATGAAGCACTTTAGAAAGTGTAGCTTCCCTGTTCCAAACTTATTCAGCCACATTCGGACAAATGAGCAATGGGGGAACGTATTGTGTCTGATTGTTTCTACAACAGAAGATACACTAGACAACTCAGCATGTAAATATTGTCAGAATCACAAATCAGACTTCAGAATCCATAGGGTTCAGAGAAGACTGACACTGAGGTGGCATGGAGGATGTCACAATAATATGGATAGGGACCTAGGGACCTCAGAGGGCCTGCACTCCACCCTCTTTCAGTGGTTCTCAACCTTCCTAATGCCGCGACCCTTTAACACAGTTCCTCATGTTGTGGTGACCCCCAACCATAAAATTATTTTCGTTGCTACTTCATAACTGTAATGTTGCTACTGTTATGAATCGTAATGTAAATATCTGATATGCAGGATGTATTTTCATTGTTCGCGACCCACAGGTTGAGAACCGCTGAAACCAGTCTCCCTTCATTTAAGGCAGTTATCAGCCAAGCGCCTTTCACCAACCACAGAGCTCTCAATTTCAAAGTCATAGAAGGAGAAATAATAGGGTGAGGGGCAGGTGCCCCACTAATAGTTCTGTGGTGGCAATGAAGAACTTTGAAAGGAAGGAAAAAAGCCTTCAGAAAGAAAGAAAAAAAGACATTTTCATCCCCCAAGTCACCTCTCAAGATCTTCTAAAGTAGGAAAACATTAAGCATGGTCCCTAGAAAGGATCTTAGGGGGGTTGTCTGTAGACAGAAGCTCCTTTGATTCGCTTTGATTGGAAAAACTTGGGTCAGGTCCTGTGATTGAGCACATGCCGATCATTGTGGCCTTGGGATATGGGAGCGCACTAATGCGCCAGGCCGCCCACAGTGCGGGAGCATTCAGTTCGCTCTATAGCCCTCCTGGGGCCAGGGTGTCGCCCCACCTGGTTCACACTGAGAGTAAAACACAGGGTCGGTTCCCCAAAGGAAATGCAGGGTCTTCCTACCGAGAAAGGAGAGATGGATGCTGGCCAGGCAACATCAGCATATGTTCACTAAATATAAAAATATTAAGTCCGAAAATAGCCCTTTCAGGTTTAATGGAGACGTAGCCTCAACGGTTAACTTAAGTTTGAGCTGGATTGAACTAAGAAAGATGGAAAGAAGAGGAAGGAAAGTCATTAAGCATTTCCTTGCATGTTGCCTGTGTCCTCTGAAATTTAAATCCCATGAAGGCAGGTCCTACTCTGTTTTGTTGTCTTGTTCATAATGCAATGTGTACTACTTAGCAGGTAACCAACACACATTTTGTTAAACTTTTTTTAAATTTTTAAAATTTGTTTTTATTTTTTAAATTGATTTTAGAGAGAGGGGGGAAGGGAGAGGGATAGATAGAAAAATAGATGAGAGAGAAATATCAATTGGCTGCCTCCAGCATGCCCCCTACCCGGGCAATGTTATGACCTCTTGGTTCATCATGGGTCAGTGCTCAACAACCATTGAACCACACCAGCTGGGCTGTTAAATTTTTAAAAATACCTTAGAGATCATTCAACACAAATCTCTTATTTTATAGGTAAGAGGAAAAGAATCAAGATGTGCTGAGCAGGTAGTTTCCAGACAATCTGGTAGGCACTCTATTGACCATCCCATTTAATTTTCTCAACTACTTACCGGAGTAGGTTTTATTATTTCTACACACACACACACACACACACACACACACACACACACGCACACACACAACTGGGTTTATATTGCCAGGATAACCACACCAGGGAACACAACTAGTTAATGGGAGAACACCGAGTGTTCACTGAGGCAGCCTCTGAAGGACCAGCTCAGAGTAACTGGACATGAACCTGAGAACGGGAGCAATAGAGCCGGAACCCACAGGGAAGAACCCAGGGCTATCATGCGTGGTCCCCCGTGTTAAAAGCATAGACACACAAATGAAACGCAAAGCCACAACGTGTGACAAATACGCTTTCCTCTGCCAGCAGCCTTCAGCTCCCCAATTAGAAACAAACAGTCGCCTGCCTGCAAGCCGGTGTGCGGAACACACGTGCAACTTTATGCCAGAAACTTGGATTTTTTTTTCTCAAGGCATGACACTGAAGGTAAATTCAGAGAGGCTCCTTGCAGGGCACAGAAAGCAGAATTGCCTCCCACGTCTCACATGAAACCAACAGCTCATCTCTACAGATAAAGACATCTCATCAGCTAATGAACTAGGGTCGCAGTCGTTGAGCCCACAGCAAGCTGCTCACAGAGTCCCTTCCACAATGGTGACAGCCAAATCCCCTGATCTGTATCACTCACCTCCTCCCAACTCTCCTTTTCATGGATGCTGAGCTGCTGGGTTCCACGGCCATCGTCAAAATTCTCTCGAGCCACGGCGCCGCCGGTGTTCCCAAGCCGCAGAGGAGGCTCCAGCTCTGGGTAGCTTCACCAGCCAGGTCTCTGTTTAATAACATAAGGGGAGGCATTCGCTCGCTGTCCTATGCCAATATGAAAGGCACCTCACCCATCAGTGTGACAAGGAAAATGCTGGAACGGAGCCAGGGAACAAAAGGGAAGAAATGTGGATTCTTACCAAGGCAGTTGATACCATGTTTTAAAGGGCAGCAGATGATGAAGGGGGAAAGCAGGCAGAGTCGGTGCCCTGCGTTAAAAACCTTGGATCCTTCCCTGAATGAGTCAGGATGAGCATTTTGTTTGGAAATGGAATTTCTGCCTTCTTTCTTTTCTTTCTTTCTTTCTTTCTTTCTTTCTTTCTTCTTTCTTTCTTTCTCTCGGCTGTAGGATGGTTCACACTCAACTAGTCAAGGGGGCTGCTGTAAATAACAGGATCTATTTTTGAGGCTTTGGATCAAATAAGAACCTTGAGTTTCTCCCTAGGGTTATTTATAGCTCAGAATGTGTTTTTGTTTTTTTTTATTTCATGTGATTTTGAGAACTGACTGATATGTCTACCTCTGGTGTTTCAGTACATGCCTGAGATGGGTTGTGTTATTGGAAAGCAGAGAGCAATGCTCTAAGAAAGCCCTTCTAATCTGCTAAGAGTTGAGAGAAATATATGTCGAAAGCTGCTGCAGGGAACTCACTTCCACTGTCTGTCATTCTTCTGTATGAGGACCCTGTTTGACCCCTGGTATCTCTAAAGCCATCACTAACCAATTATGCTAGGAAGGGGCGCCTTATACTCTTGCCTACCTGTAGGTGGCATTAAACTCCAGCTGAGTCTAGCTTGTCTTCATGGCATTTTTAAAAACCAGAGGCAGAGAACTCTTTCTTTCTGAGATTTTACATTTGACCATTAGTGATATCTTCAAAGACACTAAATCAACTCTATTATTTTCAAGTAAATTATTCCATTTATCTCTTAATTAGGTCCCTCAGTCATGCCTCTCAGCCTCATTTCCTCCTTGTGAAAAAGAAGGTATTTTGAATTGAACTCCATCTCTGGGATTCTGGTTTCCACCTACATGATGTCTGCCCAGCCACACCACTCCTGGTGTTCGTGATAAACTCATTAAGACACCATTCCTTTGGGTTTAAGGGGTGTTAGCCTGCAACTCTTACTGAGTGGCAGAGTCTGCTATTTGCCTAGCCTATATTCACTTTCGTTTGTTTTTCCTTATTAAGAATAGCAGTTTTGTGGGAGGTGGCAATGTGCTCAGCCCCCAAACCCACATTTCCCAGCCTTGCCTGCAGATGGGGTAGTCATGTGACGAAGATCTAACCCTGCACTGTCTCATATGGTAGCCACTAGACACATATAGCTACTTACATTTAAATTTATTGACATGAAGTCAAATTTAAAATTCATTTCCTCAGTGACACTAGCCACATTTTATTTTTTTAAACATGTTTTTATTTATTTTAGAGAGCGAGGAAGGGAGAGGAAGAGAGAGAGAGAAACATCATCAACGTGAGAAACATTGATTGGCTGCCTCCTGCAGGCCCCCTACAGGGGATTGAGCTGGCAACCAGGGCATGTACCCTGACTGGGGAATCAAACCTGCGACATTTTGGTGTTTGGGATGACACTCAACCAACAGATCCACACCGGCCAGTACACATTTTAAATGCTAATAGTCACAAGTGGCTAGTAGCTACCACCTTGGAGAGTTCCGATACAGGACATTCCCAGCATCACCGAAAGTTCTGCTGTACATGCTGGTCTTGCCATTGAGATGTCAGTGGAAGTTATAGGGCAGTTTTTCCATGATCATCTTAAAAGGGAGGGAGATCCTGACTCAGCTGGCCTGTTCCTTTATCCCCTCCTCCCTACCCCCCCCTTCTTTCTACCTCAAGGAGAAGGTGGGCCAACCATCACGTGACTGTGAAGCAGCAGGCATTTGCTAAGGCAGGATAAGCAGAAAGATAAAAGGAACCTGGGTCTTGATATCATGAAGGCAGGCAGGTTATCATCCATTTTATTATGAGGAAAATAAAGCCACCGGTTGAGTCAAGCCATTATTTTCAGCTTTTTGTTACTAGCAACCCAATATTACTTCTAACTGCTAGATCTTCAGAAACTTACCTGGACAATTTTCTATTAATGGCTTTGGATAAACAAGTTGCTTTCCAGTTTCCTTTTCCTTTAGACAGAGCTGGGGACAATATCTTGGTTAAAAGAAACAAAACAATCTACATTCCTACCAAGAGACAATTATTAGTCATTCCTTTAAATATGCAAGTGGGCCAAAAGGGAAGTGGGGGGACACTGGGATAGCAATGGTACCCAAAGTGATTATCTTCTATCTGATTGGCTGAAGAGCAGCTTTGCATTTTCCTGGAGAAGAGGTTGGTGGGTATGGAGAGAAAAGGAAAGTAATATTTGAGACTGTGTTATGTGCTAAAGACTTGGCTGAATGACTAACCATTATCGTATTTAGCACACTTGACAACCCCATAAGATAAGTATTTCCTGTTTGGTTTGCAGATAACACACTGAAGCTGAGAGAGATTAAGTATATTGTCAAAATCCACATAGCTAGTTAGTTACAGAGATGAGTTTTAAATCCAGGTCTGCTTGGCTCTTGCCACAACTCTTTAATGAAGGGTTGTTGTGAGGCAGCGTGCAGAGCTTTTAAACCACATATATATAAAGATATTTTTAATTATTAAATTAAATATTTTATCCTGCTTTGCGTCTGCCTTTTTATCTCTAACTAGAGGCCCGATGCACAAAATTCGTGCAAGGGGCTCGGCCCCCGCCATGGCGGTGGCTGCCTCTGCCTCATCGTCCCCCTCCCCCGCCACCACAGCGGCCACCTCTGCCTGGGCCCCTGCCGCCGAGGGTTTGTCCAGAATGATGTCCCATTTAACTAGCATATTATGCTTTTATTATTATAGATTATATTAACATTCATTGTCATTTATAATGGTTATAAAATATCCCCATTGTGGATGTAACAAAATATGCTAAACAATCCCATTTTTGAGCATTTGTTTCCAGTTTCTCCTGTACACAGGCTTCCATGAGCATGATTTTATATCTCGTACCCCTGATACGATGTGACAAGAATACCAAGAAAGGCACCTCTGTGGTAATCTTTACAAAAATCCATAATCTCAGTCTAATATCATGAGCAAAACACCAAACACAAATTGAGGAACATTCTATAAAATATCACGCCAGTACTCCTCACAACTGTCATCATAAAAAAAAAAAAAGACTGAGAAACTGTCACAGATTAGAAGATACTGCGACATGACAACAAATGCAAGGTGGAGCCTTAGATTAGAATTTGGAAAAAGAGGACATCAATGCAAAAACTGGTGCCATCCAAATAAAGCACGGTGTTTACTTACCTAATGGTACTGTACCCATGTTGGCTTTCAGTTTGACACGTACTCCTTGTTAATATAAACTGCTAGCATTAGGAGAAAATGAATAAGAAGTATATGGAAATTCTCTGTACTATCGTTAAAGCTTTTCCATTAAATCTAAAATTATCCCAAATGAAAAGTTTATTTAAAAAAACAACAACACACACAACTTTTTCTACTTGGTTCTTTAGGATAAAGTTAGACTTAGTTGCAGTGAAGGCCATGCACAGTTCAGGTGTATGATACATTTTGTGAAATCACCAGGATGGAAATTGCCTATTTTGTGAGTAAAAACCTTGCTTTATCTGATTGGTATCTTTAAGTCAAATGTCTCCTTAGCAAATTCCACAGAAGACGTCCCCCAGTTAACTCCTTGCAAAAGCCAGAGAGAATACTGATGAGAACTGTCAGAGAATTAGCACCCAGCCTACCTATCCCAGCCTGGCTGCTGCTCAACAGGCAAAGAAATTTAAAACAAAAAAAACTCCTGGGAAACAAGAACAGAAAGTCAGAGGATGCCATTTTTACATAGTCATATTTCTGATTGCAACTCTGCTTTCTGCATTTTTCCAGCAGCGCTGCCCTTTAAAGTGAATCACTGGTGGATCAAAGGCAAACCAAAAATAACACATTGTTCCTCCGGAGAAGAGAAGGTGA
>NW_005873547.1:11616-14649 GCF_000147115.1 Myotis lucifugus | reverse complement strand
TCTTTTGAAATCTCTTTTAAAAAAACACTTGCTTGTTGGGAAAGGTGTAAATAACGCTGAGGCGTGTGTATTAAAAACTTTATCTATTCTCTTTCTATCACCTCCTCCTCTAGCAGTGTGCAGTGGATGGTCTCCATTATGTCTGAACTTGCTGTTGGTATTTATAGGAAAGGAGATATTAACACAGGTTTTAAGCATCTGTGTGCCAGGCACTGTACTAGGCCCCTATGGGTATGTTGTCATCAGTTTCTCCCAACAGTGCTGGGTAAGAGTGTGGGAGATTCCAAAAATGATCACTAGTCTTCCCTTCCCTATAACCATACCCCTTGCCATGTGCCTCTGCAGCTCTTCCCACCCAGGAGGGGCAACTGTTTTTCAACCCTCTTGAATCTGGGTTGGCCTTGTGACTTGCTTCAGCCAATAAAAATCAGCAGAAGGGATGTTGTGCCCGTTCAGAGCATAGACTGTTAAAAGGTTTGGCACATTTTCACCTAGCCACCACAAGAACACACCCAGGCTCTTATTAGAAGATCAGTGAGAGAGGGGACAGAGATGAGCCATTGCAGCAAAGCCTAGACATGTGAGACAGCCCAGGCAAGATCAGCAAACCAGCCCCCAGCCAACACTCATTTGACCACAAGCACAGTCAAATGTGGTCAAATTTGGAATGAGCCATGCTAAAAATGGCTAAGCCTGGATAAAACTGTGAGCTCATAATTGCTTGTTATTTTAAACCACTGAGTTTTAGCAGTGGTTTGTTATACATCAATAGCCAGTTGATATAAGATGGTAGTCTTAATTCTTTTTACGGCATAAGAAAATTGAGGCAAAGAGAGATTAAGTCATTTCTCCAAGGCAGCCCAGCTAATAAGTGGGGACAGTCAAGATTCAATCCAGGTACTAAATAAATCTAAGGTCTCCACTCCTTCAACCCCTGCCCATGGAATAGAAACAAGAAAAACCAACACAACCAAAGGTCACAGCTGGTTAAGTGTGATAAAACAGAGTCACTTTCCCACTGAATGCTAGCTACAGTGCAATGTGTGCGATGTGTATATGTAAAGAATGATCTATTCAATGGAGAGAATGAGCTAGGTAAGAGAAAGCTATTTTTTAACTTCCATAACAGTCTAAATCAAATGCATTCATCTTGGTGTAAATCTGTAATTATCTCACAATGACAACTGTCTTGCTTTTGACAAACTGACTTGTTTCTCCCTTAAAAGCAAGGTCACTCTGGGGATAAACACTCGGCACTCCTTTTTTCCCTCCCCGTGGGGCTCTGCCCTGCACTTGCATCCCTCCTTTGTTCCATGTCTCTTTCCAAATGTTTTCCCTTTTATCTCCTGGGCTCCGTCTAACTTCTTCTGTCTTTCAAACCTATATAATAGCAGTTTAATGAATCCCTCGTAGCCTCATTCTCCTAACTCCTGCATTTTGATAACTTCCTTTTCTGATCTTGAATTTGTCACTCCTCTAGTTCATTACTCCCAGGTCATCTTTCTTTGGGTCAGCAAGAAGGTGAATTAGATCATGTCGTTCCTATACTTAATACCCTTCAGTACTTTCCTATTGCTCTGAGCCCCTTAATGTGGCCCAGAAGGTCCTGCATGAGCCAGTCCTATAATGACCCACTCCAGCTCCTCGACATTCATGCATTAGCCAGGCTGAATTTCTTTCAGATCATTCGACTCATTTCCAAGCCTCTCCACATGCTGATTCCTCTGCTGGGAATTCCCTATATGTGTGTATGCATGTCTGTGTGTCTGTGCACATGCACACATATGCACATGCACACATACACACACATACACACACACACAAATACATTTTGGCTAATTTTTTAAGTCTAAGAAGAAATGTCTCTTCTGCTGGGAAGCCCACCTCTGAATCTTTCAAAGAAAATAATATGGTCTTATTACGTGCCCACAAGTAACTTGTACTTACCCTACTGTAGCATTTACTACTCTGTATTGTATTTGCTGGTTTAATTATCTGTATCTCTTAACTTACTATCTTTTACTTTCCATTGTATACTCAAGGCTAGAATGAAACTTTGTGCATAGTAGACTCTCAATATTTATTGAATTATTAAATCATATGTTATTATTCTTCTTTATTCTTTACCCTCAAAATAACATTATATTCAACATATAAGAGAACAAAATTGGAATCTTTTTGGTATTAACAAGAAATTGAACATAAACTAGCTTGAAAAACCAGGTTTGATTGGTTCATGTAACTGGAAGACTCCATAGGCAGGACAATAATCAAAGGTGGTTTTATCCAGTAATTCTGGCTCTGTCTTGCTTCTCAAACAGATTGTAAGATAGCTGGCCACTCAAACTACACATTCATAGGTCCAGAGGAAGAGAGAAATCCCAGCAAAAATTCCAAGGTTTGTTCTGATTGGGTTACTGAGGCCACACGATCAGCAAAGAGTCAATGCCAGAGCCAGGATAATCCAATATGCCCATAGCTTAAGCCTCCCACTCCCAAAGTGAGTGGGTTGTGTGGGGGAAGTAATGGCCAACTAAATGAAAATTGGGCTGCCATTAAGGAAAGAG
The DNA here is from genome assembly GCF_000147115.1 of Myotis lucifugus. Taxonomy (NCBI): domain Eukaryota; kingdom Metazoa; phylum Chordata; class Mammalia; order Chiroptera; family Vespertilionidae; genus Myotis; species Myotis lucifugus. Next base: position 12,082 of record NW_005873547.1, on the reverse strand, counting down.
TCATGGGTACTAGCGAAAGCCAAAAATGAGCCTGCATTTGCCACCACATATTTTATTATGACTGAATTCATAGTAATTTACAAGACATGTGCTCTATATCCTGCCTATGTGGGATAGAAATAAGATACTGCTTCTGCTCAGAAAGAACTTAAGCTCCAGTTGGATTGACTCCTTCTACTTTTCATTTCACATGTAAGCAGAAGTTGATGTGGGATTCTGTAAGAATGGAAAAGGAAAATTGCTTATGTAGCTTTGCCCACTTGGGGCTTTAATATCTTGATAACACCAAGTCCTTGTATATATGTATAGAAAGGATGCTGACTTATTTGAGTATAACTGACTGCTCACTAGAGGGTGAGACCTGCATGTGATTCACTATATGACTAACTGCAGCATGCATAATATATTCTTCTACTCTCAAGTTCAAGTTGCATTGCCAACTTCCTAGAAATTGCAGAAATTGTTA
>NW_005873547.1:0-11516 GCF_000147115.1 Myotis lucifugus | reverse complement strand
CCAACCAATAAATAATACAAAAAGTTAACCTTCTAAGGGCAGGCGTCCTTCAATCGACTCTTCCTAAGGAGCAGCTCCTCAAAACATGCTCCTCCTAACTCTTAGCTGCTGGGCTGCCTCCTTGGCCTAAGGGAAAGGACTTTTTTCTCTTTGGGTCTTATTTTCCGTTTCCTATAATCCTCCTCACCTGGAAAGTCCTGTTGTCCAACTATTCTTCCATTAGTGGAAAAAGCATTTGGACACCTTTGCTCTTTGGGGGACAGAAAGGAGTAAGCTTCCAGATTAGGCCCCAAACTAAAAACCAATTCTCTGCCTTTGAGCAGAAACATGATCCTTTCTATACTGACCACAAAACATTCTTCTGGCTTTAGCATATCAGAGGTTTCCCATTCAACCCCTTGCCTACCGACATCAACCAGTGTTACAATGAAAATCCAGCACACGTGCGATAAAGAAAGATGTCAGATCATTTAAGGGGGTGATCCAACTTATCATAGTATCTTTTCTTTTTTTTAATATATTTTATTGATTTTTTACAGAGAGGAAGGGAGAGGGATAGAGAGCTAGAAACATCGATGAGAGAGAAACATCGATCAGCTGCCTCCTGCACGCCTCCCCAGTGGGGATGTGCCCGCAACCAAGGTACATGCCCCTGACCGGAATCGAACCCGGGACCCTTGAGTCCGCAGGCCGACGCTCTATCCACTGAGCCAAACCGGTTCGGCATCTTTTCTTTTTTATAGATATCAAATCAACTAAATTTCAAGATCCACCTTTATTTGGTAAATGTTTTCCCACTCAAAAAAATAAAATAAATAATAAAAAAGACCAGGACCATCGAGATACTACACTGCAAAGTTTCTTACTAGAGTTGCCACAAGTAACAAGATGATTTATTTGATTCATTTCTTCTTTCTGAATATTTCCTTCAATGAATATCAAAGCACAGAATCAAAAGCGAGTTTTGAACATTGTTAATTCACTCATTCAGTAAGTATTTCCTGAACACCTGCTTGTTATGTGCCAGGTACTCTACTAATCACTGGAAATATAAAGGGCAAAAACAGACTGATATTGCCCCACATGTGTGGCTAAGTGGTTGAGCATCGACCTATGGACAAGGAGGTCTCTCTCTCTCTCTCCTTCTTCCTTCCTCTCTGAAATCAATAAAAATAAAAGAACACTAGTGTTAAACCTCCTTAATTTCTCCATCCTCAGACTTATCAACATGTCAGTAAACTATTACTGTTGCTATAAACAGCCAGCTAGGAGCAGCTCTAAATTTAACTAAAAACCTAATAATTCATAGCAAGAAAAGTGCTCTGGTGGGTAATAGAATCTCCCTCCCCCAATAAATAACAGTAATAACGAGAAAAACTAATTATTTTTAAAAGGGAAAAGAACCACCACAACCAACATTTTGATGTGACCTTATAAAAATGACAGCTGAAAAAAAATTAACAGTAAATAAATAAATAAATAAATAAATAAATAAATAGAATGGCAGCTGAGCCAAGGCAGGAGAGGAAAAGAAGATTCTGGTGCATCTTAGCAGAATCAGTGCTGGGCAAAGAATCTGAATTAACAAACCCAAGCATGATCATTAAGAGCCGCAAAGTTGGCACAGTCAGCAGTTGGAGGAGGCTGTAAAACGCAGCCTCTGGCCTAGCACCACAGAAACTCCAAAGGTTGAGAGAAAAATGCTAGCATTCCACCTGGGCATCCCAGGCTGAGAGAGACAAGAAGAAGACAAAATGGTCAGCACTACCCAGATTTAGCTGTCTCCAACAATAATACTTAGCAAAACAAGACAAAAGCTTGTGCCCTTAGGATGTAGGGAGGGTACACTGACAACCCCAGATGAATCAAGACTCACTTCCCCACGTGGAACTATAAATGAGGAACCAAATCCAGATGCTGTTTTGTTTTTCTTCTACTACTGGCAGGACTAGGCATAGCTGTTGGGGAAAGGTGAGTAGAAAATGGCGATATGAGACAAGCAAGATGCCGTCTCTGACGTAAGTACAGTCCATACTGACTTGGAGCACATCCAAGGAAAGATGCCATCCCTGTGCTCTCTCCCCTCCACGAGAATAGAAAACCACTTCAACCAGGGGCGATGAGTCCTGATACAGGACATCTGACAACGCTTCAGAAGAAGGAGAAATCCCAAATTCTCCAGAGGCCACACTCAACCTAAGCATCTCTCTCCAAATCCCTCCCAGTACTCTGGGTTATTTAAAAAAATCAGTAGAACTCACATGTGTACCCTTCAAAGTAGCTCAGAAGAGGATGTTAAATAAGACACAGATAGAGCGGGAAGAGACTCAAGGAGAATCTATCCGCATTATTAGAACATGTACAAACTCTGAGCAGAGTTGCCCATATCAAGCACTGAAGATACAAAGAAATTGTGTGGCATTAAGAGAACACACTACAGCCCAATGAGAGTGAAGAGAGAGAGAGAGAGAGAGAGAGAGAGAGAGAGAGAGAGGGAACAGAAGTTGCCAAAATTTTTCTAAAAGCTAACATGGAATAAAATTCTCTGGCAGTAGTACTGTGTGCCATAATCCTTCTATGGGTGTCTATAAAAACAAAATCAATAAAACAAGACTACAAAAAGATAATAAAACAACAGGATGGGATGCAAATTGAAATTGCAAAGATAAGGAAATAAGCCGAAGACAAAAACAACCCATTATGGACCAAGGAATATAATAGACACAGCTGAAAACAATTACTAACATATAAGAAAGACTTAATCACAGTGAACATAGAAAAAAACCCACGAGCCTAAAACAATAACATGCTGAAAACAGAAAGAAAACAAAACAAAACAATGGCCCAACATAAGGCATATTATTTCTCCAGAAATAGGAAATGCAAATAAATGAGACAGAAAATGTATTTAAAAGTTATTGAAAAGATTGTCCTTGAACTAGGAAGAACAATCTACAGACTGAAAGGACAAAGAATGTTCCAAGAAAATTACTAATTATGAATTACTGAAATCATCATCAAGTTATTGAACTCTGAGTCTAAAAGAAAAGTCTTCAGGTACTTAGTAGACAGAAAAGGAAGTCATGAGGACAAAAAAAAAATGAGATTGGCTTCAGAATCTCCCCAGCAAAATGTAATTTCAGAAGTTAGTGACCAATGGCTACAAAGTTCTGAGTTCAAGAAACCCTGATTCAAGACTATCTTGCAAAACGAAGATGTCTTTCAAATATAGATGAAACAAAAAATTCCTTTCACCATGAAAGAGTTAAGGGATTATAATGCCTGAGAGGCTTTGAAAAAACTCCCAGATAGTTAAATCAAACCCAAAAAAAGTTCAATCAAAACACAGAATTCAAGGCTAGAGAAACTGTAGTAAAAAAAAAAAGACTAATTTTTTAAATAAAATTAGGGTTAAATAACTATGGGAATTGTACAACATAGAAGGAAATGTTATAAATACTGACAACTTAAAAATAATATACTATAACTAAAGAAAAAAGGAAGTGTGTGGAGGTGGGGGGAAGAAAGTAGGAGAACATGTAAATGTGCAACATTTTCATTTCTCATAGCAGAGAAACAATCAGTCAACATGGAACACAGTTCCAAACCATGCATGACTCCTACCTGTCAATGTTTCTGCCAGAGACATTCTGATCAAATGTTGGTGTGCCCCACATCATCTGAAGGCCTTCTTAAAATCCAGATTGCTTGGCCCACCTACAGAGTTTCTGGCTCAGGTGTGGGCTGGCACCTGAGAACTTGCATGTCTAACAAGTCCTCAGGTGACTGCTGAAGCCACTGGTCCACAGATGTTTCTAAGGGACCACTGACACAGGAGGAGCTTTTAGGAACTAGATTCTCTTGGGAAATTATTATTTTAGTTTACATTTAAGTGAGATTAATCATTTTTATTTAAAATGACATATATAGTATGATGTCTTAATATAATCATCATTTCCATCTAGCCCACTTTTCTCCTTTTGTGTATTTCTGGAAAGAGAAAGGGGAGGAGAGGAGAGGAAGAGAAAGGTGTTTTAGAATAATGTTCACTTGGTGTTAATGATAGTTATTCCCAGGTGGTGAGATTTGGTGATCTTATTTATATATTTTTTATGTTCTTTAAATCTCTTAGAATGACCCTATGAAATGATTTCACAAAATAGTGAGGTCATTAACAATAAACTATAAGTTCAGAAACACAGTTTATCCAATCCAAATTTCAGTTTCTCAGATTGACCCCAAGAAATTTGTTTTTTTAATCTTCACCCAAGGATATGTTTTTAGTGATTATTAGAGAGAGAAGGAGAGAGAGAAACATCAATCCATATGCGCCCCGACTGGGGATCATACCCACAACCTAAGTATGTGCCTTGACAGGGAATCGAACCCGAAACCTTTTGATATACAGGATGATGTTCAACCAACTGAGCCACCCGGCCAGGACAAGAGATGTGGTTTGCAGGTCATGATGATCTCCAATGATGCAGCCATACAGGTTAGCAATTCAACTCAAACACCCCTCAATTCCCCTAATAACTCTGAATGGAGCTTTTACCCATGGATACATCTATTTTTTTGCAGAGAAACAGCATTTTAAACTCCACAACGTTTGGTTACAAATCTCATGTTTTCTTTAGTGATCCTGGAATTGGCTCTTCCAATTTCTTAGGGGTTGTGTGTAAACAAACTCATCATAAGACTCTCCATAAACTTTGAGATTTTACAATCCCCATGCTCATCCTGCCTCCACCTTACAAAAGGTGCTTTGTGGCTTTTCTCACTCCTTGTTCGAAGGCCCCCAATCCCCCCTGAGCCATTTTAATTTCATTTCTCTGAGTATGTTTTGCAATACTCCTACCTTATATTGTTGGACACAGTTAGCTGTCAATTTTTTAAAGCTTCTCTCTTAGAGTTAATGAATATTTTATACATGGGTCCACAGCTAGAAATGAGAAAAAATAAATAAATAAATAAATGATTAAATAAATAAATAAAACATTACCAATTATGAGCTGCCAAATTACATCTTGACTTCAGAATAACTTCCCATTAGTGAAGGAAATGCAAACGATATAATTGCCACTGAAATGAGTCAAGTAAAGTACCAACAGCAATGAGTCCAACGTCAGTGGGTAGAAGTTTGCAATAGAATCTGATGACTGGAGTGAAGCCCCTTTCAGTGTACGTGGAGGAAAGAAAGAAAGAAAGAAATGACTCCGTGAATTGATGAGCTGCTGGGGTTACTAAATAAGGATTATCAAAGCCAATGCCACATCAGAGCAACTTTTTTAAAAAGTAGGGACTATAATCTAATCTCAGATTTGATTCCAGTCAAGGGCTTGTACCTTGGTTGCAGGCTCCTCCCTGGCCTGGGCCCTGGTTGGGGCTCCTGCAGGAGGCAACCAACCAATGTACTTCTTTCATGTCAATATTTCCCTCTGTCTTTCCCTCTCTCTTCCACACTCTCTAAAAATCAATGGAAAAATATCCTCGGGTGATGATTTTTTAAAAAAAGAGTTTTCATATGGTAAGATGTTCTAAGTCAAAGCAGCAAGATACATACAGGATTTGGAAAAGGAAGACCTGGATCTTATATATAAGATCTTATATATATATATATGTTTTTCATATATAACTATTTGTATGGCCTTAGGTATACAGATACAAACTAGGTATAACCCAAGATGAGTGCTAAGCTCTGTCTTAAATATTGTTTGGCAAACTGTAAACCATTTGGGTAAATATTAACAGCAATGCTCAATTGGACATTTGAGTCATCCAAAAAGTAGGCAGTCCAGGTGCAAACCATAAACTCTAAATGGACAAGATGAAAAGCCAGGCAGGTTCTGAAGGAGGTAAGCTTACCTGAAGTGTTAGGATATGGAGGGAGAGAAGCAAGGATGAGGCACTCACCTTCACCCTAGAAATAAACTCCATGTGGCTCAGGGCCATGCCTGGGGAGTTAAGAAGAAGATTCTGGGGGAGCAAAGAGAGAGAGAGAAAGAGAGAGAGAGAGAGAGAGAGAGAGCTTGTTTATAATGTCTTGTTTTCATGGATGGCAATATTAACATGTGGGGAAAGATGAACAAAACCCACAGGAGCCTATGTTGAAGACAGCATTATAGAGTATAAATATAGTTGAATCATCAAATGTTAGAGATAGAATGGACCCAAAAATGCATTCATCTAGTCCAACTCTTTATTTTATAGATGAGGAAACAAAACCCATATTAGAAGTGACCTGTCCAAAGTGTCACATTTAGTTGGTAGTTAGGGACCCTTAACAAATGAAGCCACTGTTTTTTACTGATTGCTCACTCTGTGCCAGACACTTCATCTCTGATCTTCACGAGGCAGACCATCCTAACTGAGACCCCAAAGCTCAGAGAAATCAAACCTCTTACCATGACTCAGAGCCAGTAATTCATGGGTCAGAGATTTTAATATCAGCCTGGCTTCCCTAAAAATCTGGGTTTATTTTGCTACACTATGCTATTCTATGTCTCTCCCTAGAATTAGAGAAATGCAGAGGTTTGGAACTAAAGCCAGTGCCTTTCCAGTACTCTGAATTTACATACATAGGCTAAGCTTTTAGATTTTCTTAGCTACCATAGCCTCAGTCAGACGTGATTCTCTGGAATATGTGTGCCATTAGACCAGCACAAAATGCTCCTCATATTCCACAGTAACAGAAGCTGAAATATGGCCTTGTCTGACCCAAAGTCAAGTGTTTTCAGTGATAAGAACATGAAGACATAACATCGGACAAATGTGCCTCTGCCAGCATACTATATACAATATCATGAAAATTGTCTTTTATTGGATTTTTTTCGGTTTTGTACATATAAAAATTAGATTAATTAAAATAATAAAAATAATCCATCATTTGCATAACCCCACTAATGCACACCAGTTTTCTCAAGACAAGAGGGAAAATAACTTTAAAAGTAGTAATAAAGAAGGAATATTGATAATTCCTTAATATTTTTCTATTACTTTGGGTTAGGAGAGAAATAGGGTACTTGATTTGGTGGACATCAGTGAGTCAATAAGCATTGAACTAAGACTACACTGTACACTGGAAGAGGAGAAGAGTTAAAAACAGCCCCTGGAGTCCTGGAAATTAACACCTGGGAGGGGAGATGGGACTCATAGAGACAAAACCACAGTCACCTACAGGACAAAGCAAGAGATTAGTGGGTGCAGATTGTAGATCACTGAATTAGATTATCTCTGAAGTCCTTTCCACTCCAAAATGTTATGCTTCTAGTCTCTCCTCTTTATTATATATTATCCCTAGGTTAATTAAAAGTATACTTGCTAAAGAGAGAGAGAGAGAGAGAGAGAGAGAGAGAGTAGTGGGTGAAAAAATGGCCCCGTGTGGATGAAGTTAAGTAGGCTTCTAAAGGATCAAACAAATGCCTTTTGATATTCTCATTCATTCATTCATTCAAGATTCTGAGAACTGCAGGCTAGATACTTAGGAGACCTTACTGAGTGAGTAATTACTATGAAGCTAGGGAAATTGTGAAGTAAAAAAACAAAAACAAAAATTTTAAACTAGCCTCATGGAGGTCATGTTTTATTGATTGGAAATTGGAGGAAGGGATGTATATGCACGTACTTGTGCACATATATGTCATGGGGAAGTAAATGATAGAGAAAAAGATAAAGCAGGGGAGAGAGATGGGAGGAGCGCTAGGGACTGCAGATTAAATAGGGTGTCAGAATAGGTACCATTTCAGCAAGGACCTAAAATTTATAAGCAATCAAGCCATGTTGTTGTCAGGGGAAAATATTGAGAGACAAGGCCATAGAGATGATGAGGGAACAGATCCCAGTAACATTCAATGTAACTTTCTGTGAAGATGAAAATGTTCTATATCTGTGTTGTCCAATGTGGTAGACACCAGCCATATGTGACTACAGAGTACTTGAAATGTGATCAGTGTCTGAAAAACTAAACTCTTAATTTTGTTTAATTTTAATATGCTTAAATTTAAAAAGCCACATGTTGGCTACCATATTTGACAGTGAAGATGAGCCTTGTAGGCCATTGTCAAGATTTTGGCTTTTATTCTGAATAATATGGGAAGAAACTGGAGAAGAACAGAGGATTGACATGATCTAACTTAGGTTTTAAAAGGATCGCTCTAGATACCCAAATGAAACAGATTGTAGGGTTAAGTTAGAGTTGACTCAGGGAACCCTGACTTAATACAGATAAGAGATGATAGTGGATGCTAAATATTAACTCAGATGCCGAGGGCAGTGGTGGAGATAGTGACAAGTGATCCAATTCTAGATTTAATTTGAAAGTAGAGTCCACGGGATTTTCTGTCAGATTGGATGTGGGACACGAGAGACAAAGAGAAGTATGAATGGCTCGTAGGTTGTTGTCAGAGCATTTCATAGAGCATTCACAAGAAAAGATTCTGAGAACTGCAGGCTAGAAAGCCTTATATTTTCTGTGCTTGGTAGCCTGGAAAATTCTAGGTTAATTGGAGACTATTCCTGTGTTGCAAGGTCAATGGAGATTAAGTGAGAGCACATATGCAACTAACTAGTATAAGGCTCAGCATATAGTAGATCCTAATATTTTAGTTTTCTTCTCCAGGAAGCCAAGGTAGAGACCCTCCCAACAAGAGCCCTATTGATTTTCCAGGGTCAGCACTTTTCCTGTAAAGAGCCAGATAGTCAATATTTTTGGTTTTGCAGTCCATATGGTCTATGTCGCAACGACTCAACTCGGTTGTTGTAGCAAAAGTAGCCAGAGGCACAAAACATAACTAAATAGACACGGCTATGTTCCAATTAAATATTATTTACAAGAACAAATAGCGGGCTGTATTTGGCCTGTGGGCATAGTTTCCCAACCCTTGGATTAAAGGAAATATTCATTTATCCTACGGGGTCACCTTAGAAAGGCATAGAGAGTAACCCATATGTCTCGCTTATCAACAGTAATCCAGAACACATTCACTGTTCCAGCATAGTTATTAGTACAGTCTCCTTTCACTCAGAGTGTCCTACTTTGAAGAATAAACCATATGGTCATGGGTGTACACTTCTTTGTCCTCCTCAAAGAGAAAATGGGCAGTGTGAAAATTCCAGAGCTTTTTTGGTAGTTATGCATTTTGTTTCACTTTATGGAATAAAATAAAGTTTCAATGACTGTCCACCCTATTTGATGTTATAAAAAGGGATGGAGAGCAGAAAAGATAATACATGCATACCCCACTCTTGCATACCCACAGCTGGTGTTACTAATTGATCATGGCAGTCCATTCCTGAGCCAGCTCAAATACAGCCCACCATTTTTTTCAACACACTGATCAGGAAGACCACTACCAATCACACACAACACAATCCCTAAAATTATTGGACCAGTTCTATACATACCTGAAAATAGCTGCATGCTTCTAGATTTAACTTGAAAGTATGCATTTCACTTTATCAGTGTTATTATGTATCGCATTCTCCTGAGGTTAGAAAAAATAACTGAGTACCAATAGCATCAGTATCTAAAGAAAACAGAATCTGGGGAATTGGCACTCAGAAGCTATAATTTGGAGCCAGGTGCTGTCCTTAGATTGTTGTGAGTGTGTTGGGGGAGGTATATTTGGCTTTGCAGCATGATCTAAAGCAAGAACCAGAAAAGGGTAACATTAAGAAGTGGTGTTTTTTTTTGCCGAAACCGGTTTGGCTCAGTGGATAGAGCGTCGGCCTGTGGACTGAAAGGTCCCAGGTTCGATTCCGGTCAAGGGCACGTACCTGGGTTGCAGGCACATCCCCAGTAGGAGATGTGCAGGAGGCAACTGGTCGATGTTTCTCTCTCATCGATGTTTCTGACTCTCTATCTCTCTCCCTTCCTCTCTGTAAAAAATCAATAAAATATATTTAAAAAAAAAAAAAAAAAAGAAGTGTTTTTTCCTTTGTAAAATGAAGCATTTCCATATGCTTTCATTTCACCCTCACTCCCCAAGCCCAGAAAAAACAGAAAAATCTCTACACAGAATTTTCAGGAGCATTTCATTGTGCAATCCTTGGGAATGGTCTTAAATCCAACCACGACAGGCCAAACAGTGAAGGTATGCAGAAAAATAGAGCCATAGACAAGGTTTTAGTTGACTTGAGAATTTTCTGTGGCGACAGGTCACACCAGAAACAGGGACAATATTTTGAGGACCTCTTGATTCAAACTCAGGATTACTGAGTTGTGGAGATGTCATTAAGGGAACAGTTAAGGATGAACTAGGTTTGGGGTTCAAGAGCTGTCTTTCCTTTCCTTTTTTACTCATGAAAATGATAATAAATTTAGCTAACCTGTATCCACCTACTATTTGCAAAGCTCTTTGCTGTTTTATTTGTAATCTATCTGTTATCCTTTACAATGAACCCACGAGATGGGTACTGTTGGGTCCTATTATTATCTCCATTAGCTTGAAGACAACTTAACAAATAACCAAGTGAGTTTTAAATCATATAAAACCAAATGGCAGTTGTGGGTAGATGGAATTGCGGGGAAAACCTATCAAGAGGAACCTGAATAAGGAAGGGGTGGGGGAAACTAACATTTAATGAGTAGCTACTCCATGTCAGGCAACAGTTGTGTATTTTCACCCTTTGTTCTACAAGAACACAAAGGGTTATTATTATCCACATTTTACAAATAAATAAACTGACTGCAGAGATCAGTTCTCAAAATGAGTTAGTGGGCTTTGAACTGAGTCTAATTCTATTTACCAAATATCTGGGAACAGAGCTGAAAAACAACCATAATTCAACAGCTAGTTTTTCTAAGTTTGGACAAAGAACCAAGATTTGCCTGATGAAAAGTCAAAGAATTATGGAGCGACTCTTAGACACACATACCTGGTTTAAACCACACAGGTCTAGAATAACAAATAAATAAATAAATACAATAACTAATAAATTCCAGTCATGACCTTATAATTCCAAGTAACCTGATTCTGCTTTCCCTGATCACTAGAAAGCATGCTGAGTTATCCTGCTGCTCTGGCTTCTGTCTCTATTGAACTAAATGGAACATTCCATGAGCTCACTGGATGGGAACTCACTGTCTCCTCAACCATCCCCATGAGATAATATATTGAAGTCACAAAAGCGGGAACAGAGCTATGGGATCAGTACCAGAAACTCTATGCCAGGATGTCCACAGAGCCTTGGTACTTTGAGTCCTAGCCCTGACTTCTGATCCCAAGATGACCCTTTGTGTGGGAGTATTCTGTTTCTCCTCTCCCTTCACACTTCACAGTCACCATGAGCTCCCAAGTTGGCATGTAGATGCCAGCTCATAGGACACCAACACTGCTTTCCCAGGTGGCATTATAAATAGCTGTGGAAACAATAAGATTTTTTTTGTCATCACATGATTTAAAGAAATTATAGCTCTGAGATTTAAGGGGGAAGGATGTCTATGTGCACGTGTGTGTATGTGTGTGTGTGTGTGTGTGTGTGTGTGTATCTATGTGTATGTGTCTGTGTGTATCATG
>NW_005873546.1:0-22903 GCF_000147115.1 Myotis lucifugus | reverse complement strand
CGGCGGCTCGGCCGCCGTGACTCATCGGCCTGCCCGCGTCCCCGGATCGCGCCATCTCGGCTGCGGCCCGCGCGGCAGACTGCGCCGCGGAGGAACCGCGGAGACCCAGGGACGCGCCCGCCGCCCCGGCCCAGCGCCGCCGCAGGTGCGTCCGCCCTTTGTTCTGCCCCGGGTGGGCCCGGCCCCGCGCCCGCCCCGCCGCCGGCTCTTTGCACCTCCCACGCCGCGTCCCCTGCTCCCACCCCCTTTTCTGCGATGGAAACCTTTTTAAAAACATGTTTTCACCCTCCAGGCCCCCGAACAAGCCCAACCTCCTGTGCGGTGCGCCCGGCCTGGTGAGGTCCGCGATAGAGGAGCCGACCCGGAATCGGGATCCCCGAGGCCTGCACCGCCTGCACCTGCCCGGCCGGCCGCGGTGGCCTCACCTCTGGCTGGATCCGCCCGCCCTGCCGCCATCCCGGTGGTGAACCCCACCTGTGCCCGCATTCCTGTCCGGGTTTACCCAGTTTTAGCATCACAGGCCCCCAGGTGCCGGGTTACCCTAGCCAAGGCCCCGCTCCCACCCCTCCAGGTCGGACCTCTGCCAACATGGTCCAACCCCAGACGTCAAAAGCGGAGACCCCCGCCCCTGCAGCCGCTACCGGTGCTCAGATGGATGACGTCATCGACACCCTGACCTCCCTGCGCCTCACCAACTCGGCGCTGAGGCGGGAGGCCTCCACCCTGCGGGCCGAGAAGGCGAACCTCACCAACATGCTGGAGAGCGTGATGGCGGAGCTGACCCTGCTGCGCACCAGGGCTCGGATCCCGGGGGCGCTGCAGATCACCCCGCCCATCTCGGCCATGACCTCCAACGGCACCCGACCCATGACCACGCCGCCCACCTCTCTGCCCGAGCCTTTCTCGGGAGACCCGGGCCAGCTGGCGGGGTTCCTGATGCAGATGGACAGGTTCATGATCTTCCAGGCCTCGCGCTTCCCCGGCGAAGCCGAGCGGGTGGCGTTCCTGGTGTCGCGGCTGACGGGGGAGGCGGAGAAGTGGGCCATCCCGCACATGCAGCCCGACAGCCCCCTGCGAAACAACTACCAGGGCTTCCTGGCAGAGTTGCGGAGAACCTACAAGTCCCCGCTGCGGCACGCGCGGCGCGCGCAGATCAGGAAGACTTCCGCCTCCCATCGCGCGGTGCGGGAGCGGCAGGTGCTGTGCCGCCAGCTGGCCGCCGCGGGCACGGGCCCCTGCCCTGTGCACCCCGCCTCCAATGGGACTAGTCCAGCGCCAGCCCTGCCCACCCGCGCTCGGAACCTTTAAGAGCCGCCACCGGCCTGGTTGCATCGGCAAATGCACTAGGTAGCCGCGCCCTTGGCTGCGCAGAAGTGTCCCTACAGCAGTGTCGTTCTTGTCGGAGACTCCCTGCCTGCCTCTCCAGACCTGTCCCTCTTCAGCCCCTTGGGCCCTGGCACCCCTCCCTTCCTAGTATGTGTGCTAGCGTGTCCCCAGCCTCGGTGCATGCTTCCCCTCATGCTTGCGACGCCAGCTCCTCCATGACCACAGCTCAGCTACCTGTCACAGGGCCTCCACTTCATGCTCCGGCCCACCGACCCCTCCCAGCCTGAGTGCACCGATGCTCCCGCTCCGGCCTCTGCAGACCCCACGGCCGCTCCCCACCTGGCGGCCTGTTCTCACTGACAGAAGGCACTGTGGCCAGGCTGGTGGGCACCTGGACAGGGGAGTCTGGCCTCCCAACCATGAGTGGCCACAGGCCTGCCAGGGCCCGTGTAGCAGGCAGGGCTGTCCTTGGTGGCCGAGTGGTCCCTGCTGGGAGTGTGGTTCTGGCACTTCTGGGGGCACGCTTCACTTTGCACTAGAATCGCCGTCTGTATGCCCCCTTGTTGCCACTGGGACGGACCGGAAATGCAGGTGGAGGAGGAACCTGGAGGATGCCCCTCCACGAATGCCTGGCTCGGCTGCCGGTGTTCCCGTGGCATCGGGTTCCCGGGGCCTGGAAGCTGCCGGCGGAAGAAGGAGAGTGGCTTGGGCCGCTGGGCAGCTCCGTCAGCTGTCGTGTGCAGCACATGGTGCCCAGACCCCTGCAGGCTGAGGCTGGGCGCCGGGGGCTCATTCTGCCGCCCTGGACCTCCGGTGGGAATCGCCACAGCCGCTAGCGCAGTCCCCCCTCCTCTGTCCCATGTCACTTGTTCCCTTCTCCACTCAGGTGACAAGTGGCCTTCAGCTCCGCCCCTCAGCTCACAGCATCTCCAGGTCTCCAGAGCCTCCCCAGGCCGGGGCTGTCCATCAGCTGCCCAGTCTTCGTCCAAGAAAACGGGCTCCTAGCTGGACCTCCTTCCTCGGGTGCATCTGGCAGGGGCCCTTGGCCCTGGTGACCCGAGCAGGGCCTTGGGGGACACCCCGTCCTCACTGACGGGCAGGCTGTCACTCATGTCGCAGTCCTGAGGGACAGCTGTGCCTCAGCGGGGGACGGCCTCGTGCTTCCTCACGGGGCGCCCAGAAATCACTTGCCAAATGGCGCTCGCCCAGGTCCTTTGGGTGGTGATGCTCCGCCATGTTTGGATGCAGATGAACTACATTGACATTCGTACGGCCACCTGGACCGTGGGGGGCCAGGGGGTGTCTTACCCTGGCTTCCTCCGCCCCTGCTCTGGCCTGGCTGCAGAACAGCCTCTGCACTCACCCAGAGACAGGTCTTGGGACACCCAGGCCAGGCCCTGGGCCCTCCGTACTTCCTCCGAGTTTTGGTGACGCCGGGAAAAGTGACCGCTCCTGACGCAGCCACTGCCGTGCCAGGCCAGGGCGTCCAGTGGCTGCTGATGTTCGTGGTCACGGTCTCCACTCACCGTAAACTCCGTTAGCCCGTTGCCCTGCTAAACAACTGCCTGCATACAGGCCACAGGCCCCTGAGTCCGACCGCGCGGCTCAGGGGGACATGGTGCTCATTAAGCATGATGGGGGGCCGCAGTGGAGCCCCGATTCCGGGGGTGGCACCTCTGAGGGTGTGCCTGTCACTTTCTCAGTGCTCAGCTTCCTCCTGCCTGTCTGCCAGGTAGAGGCGGCCCCCGATGAGGGGGTACAGTGGCACCCGGGAAAAGGAAGCCCGCAGGGGTAACACACCTTGATGGTTCCTGTGTGCCCGGCCCAGCCGGGGTAGGAGACGCAGCAGGGGAGCAGGGCGGGAACGCTGCTCTCTCAGCAACCCCAGGTCTGCCCGAGTGGCGTGTAGAAAGCCTGTTGGCATGTTGTACAAGTGCTGTCAGTCCTACTGCTCACAGCAGGACGGGCCGTGGGCAGGGCCGCCACGGGGCCGCCCCCAGCCATCACCGGGCCCTTTGTATGTGGGGTGTGCCCCGCCCAGGCAGCTGCTTGGCCTCGTTGGTTCCATTGCGTTGGGTCTCGGTGCTTGGGCCCGGTGCTGCCGCACCTCCGTGGCCCGGGCTGCTTCCTGCAGCCGTGGGAACGAGCAGGTGAGGGAGCTGGGGTCCCGTTCCCCCCCCCCCCACCCCCGGACTCAGAAGCAACCACACTGGGAGCCCACTGGCTCTACAGGGAGACACCCAGGCCCCAGCAAGAGAGGAGGGGACCCGTGCTCCAGGGGCCCAGGGCTTGGCCGCCCGCAGGCAGGTCACGTTGGAAGAAGTGGGGGGAAAGCTGCTTTGTACATGCTGTGGGTCAGACTTTCTCCAAATGGAAGGGAGCTGCACTGATTTGTTAAAGGGCCAGGCAGCTGGTGTTAGCCTGTGAGGGGCAGTGTTTTTCATGGTGACTGCTCTCTGGTCTCCGCGAGCCCCTAGTAAGTGAGCTTCGTTTCTTGCCAGCTTCCTCTAGACGGGACTCAGATGAGGGTGGCCTCCTGGCCTCAGACATGGTGTGACCTGGGGAGTAACAGAGTCCTGCAGCGTTTCAGTGGCCTCCCAGACAGGCAGGGACCCGCCTCGTGGTGCCAGGTGGGCACGGAGGAGGGAGCCGGGAGCAGGAGTGCAGGTAAGGCTCCTGGGGCAGACCGCCCACCGGGGGACCAGGACCCTGACAGCCCACGGAGAGCACTGCAGGGAGGGTGGGCATGTACCTGGGCGCAGGCCCTGGGATTGTATGAGGGATGCGTGCTGGGGCCACCAGCTGTGAGCGGAGCTTAGGGGGGGAGACCTCCTCACAGGGGCCCCTCCACCCGCAGCCGCGGCTCTGAGACCGTGGTTCTGCGTGGGAAGCGCCAGCTCAGAAGCTTAGTGATGGCGACGGGAGGCGGGGCCGGGCTCCGGGAAGGGAGGTAGGGCAGGCCGGTAGGGCAGGCTGGGGAGGTGGGAGGAGGCCGGGGTCAGGGCAGGCCCATCCACCGAATGGCTGCCGTCTCCCGTGTCACTCAGGTCCCAACACCCGCGTGGTGGCGGTTGGCACGGCGCAGGCGCAGTAGGGACGGGAGGACCCAGCTCCTCACTTTCAGTCGCCAACTCCTCTCCACAAGCAAGTGACCTGCCAGGTCTTCTCAGCAAACGCACATCCTGGGGATGGGAAACGAGGGTAGAGGAAAGTGAAATTGGGCCATTTTGGCATTTGTCCTCCTGGCTCCCTCCCCCGTTAGCACCACCTTCGCTTTGAACTGGCGGGGCTCCATCAGGGGGAGGGGCAGGGGGGCCAGTGGTGGCCACTGCTGTTCTCATTTCTCACTCTCAGAAGTGGGGGAGCCTCTTCCCCAGTGTCACGTGACCTCCTGAGGAGCGCTCCCAGAGGGGGGACTGGAATGACGGGAGGAACACCGTTGGCAGAACGGCTTCCAGGAGTGTCCCCTTGGCGCTGCCACCAGCCAGGAGGGTGTGCCCATCCTGCCGTCGGCTCAGTCACTGCTGACTCGATGACGAGATGGCCTGGGTTCAGTTTGCATCTCTCTGGTGTGTGGCAGCCGGACAGCTTCCCATCCGGCAGGTGTGTCTCCTCTCGTGGGTTGTCGTGTCCTTCGCGCTCACGCACTGGGTCTGGTGCATCTGTATGAGCTCGTACATTAAAGACATTAACCTGTTGTGTGTCACCCGTGCTGCTCGCTTCCGGCCTTTTCCTTCCATGGGTGTGTTTTACTGCAGTTCCAACTTCTTGTCTCTGGCCGACCCACTCCCTCCCGTGCTGTGCCCCCTGCGTGTAGCAGGCAGGCTGCTCCCCTGCTCACGCTGTGTCACTGCTGCACCAGCGGCCTCCGGCACATGGTAGGTGCCCAGTGACCTGTCAGATTGTCGCCCCAGTGGGGGTGCTGGGTGCTGGGGATCCCTGGGTGGTAAACAGGCCGTCCGTCCTCAAGCCTGGGCCCCCGACTCCCTGAGAACCGTTAAAATCACTGAGGACTCCAAAGAGCTTTTGCTTAAGTTGATCTTGTGAATATCATGTAATAAAACGGAGGATACTTTAATATATTAAAAAACAACTCGCTGATGCCCACGCAAATAGCACATTTCCCCCAACAAAGCATCGAGAACAGTGGCGTTGCTTTACATGTTTGCAAAGTGATGTCTGGCTTAGGCGACAGCTGGCGCCTCACCCGCTTCTGCAAGATCGCACGTACGCAGCCTCTGAAAACCCCACTGTTCCCCGCGAGACTGGGAAGGCCAGGGTGTTCCAGTGTCACCCGAAAACCCGTACACCCCCCTCCCCCCACCCCCGACGTGGCTGCGCGGGGCGCTGCTGGGCGGAGGAGAGGGGACTGCGCAGCCCGGAGCGCCCGGGGCCTGCGTGGTCTGTCTTCCCTCCGAGTTCATACGCTCACTTCTGGAGCTGCTGGCCTGTGAGCAGGAGGAGGCTCTAATGGACTGTGCCTCAGCTATTTCAGCAAATACCCTGAGCTCAGGGGTCCCTTCCCTTCCTGTTGGCTGTGTGCCCTTCGTCACAGCGGAGACCCCCCCTCTTAGAGGCCCGGCTCTGTGAGCTGTTGCTCCGCTTGTCCCCCAGTCCCTCCCTTTTGAAAGTGACGTCAGTTATAATTTGTGTTCCTATCTAGTGGGGTCCCCTCTTGAGGGTTCTTGGCTGTTCTCACCAGATGAACTTGAAGACTTAATTCTAAGGTTTCCCACCATCTTGGTAACAGGTGTGGGGCTGCGCAGGGCGAAGCCTGTAGGACGGGGCGGCCCCTCCTTCCCACCAATGGGCTTCTCAGACTGGCTGCTCTGGCCGGGGGTGGGGGGGAGGGCATAGCTGCCCCATCTGCTGTCCCGCAGGGGAAGTCCGTGTGCGCAGGGCCCTCCTGCTGGCCCCGACGGCTGCTCCTAAGAGGGTTCCAAGGCCTGGCCCCCCCTGCCTGAGGGTGGAGGTGCAGAGCTGTGACTTCGCCACCCCCACCCCAGTTTGGGGCTGGAGGCCAGGAGCCTGGGCGGGACCAGGGCTCCATCCTCAGTGGCTGCGCGGCCCGCTCTCTCCTGAGTCCCACGCGCCCAGGCTGCTGGGAGAAGCCCTGGAGGGGTCTGTGTCCCAGGCCAGGCACCCGGCTGCCATCCTCTCCGTCCCACCTTCTCCCTTAGGGAGGCCCTGGTGCTCCGCCCACACTCGGGCCGAGCTGTTCCCACCACCACTGCCTCTGCGCTCTCCCTGCCTCCTCCCCGCTCAGCCCCGTGTCAAGAGGAGGGTCAGATGTTCCTCCTGTCCAAACCCCAACACGGGGCTGGGCTGGGGCCGCGGCTGAGCTCCCACCCCCCACGCAGGCAGCTTCCTCTCAGAGAGGTCGTCACCGTCGGTTCCTACCGAGCTCCCGTGTGTGTCCTCCACCGACTGCTCCCGAGGGCAGCGCTGGCAGAGCAGCTGCTTGGGGAAGGCGCGGTGGTGACGGGAGGGCTGCGTCCCAGGCCCGCAGCACACAGGGCTGTCACGGGGCCCCTGCTGGACCCCAGGCTGTGGCGGCAACACAGACCGCCCTCGGGGGACACGTCCTGGGGGAGAGCAGCGAGCCCGCTGCCCTCATAAAAGGGGACAAAGTGGGCGTGGTGGTCGGTGGTGGTTTCGCTCTCCCAGCACCCCCTCCTAAGCACCCCGCTCTTAAGCACCCACTCCTAAGCACCCCGCTCCTAAGCACCCCCTCCTAAGCACCCTCTCCCAAGCACCCCCTCCTAAGCACCCCACTCCTAAGCACCCCGCTCCTAAGCACCCCGCTCCTAAGCACCCCGCTCCTAAGCACCCCGCTGCACATCACGAGCCAGACTCTGTACCGGGGGAGGGAGCTCACATGCAGTGAAACCGTCACCTTAAACACGCCATTTGGTGAGTCTGAAAAGTGGGTGCGCCACGATAGCCCCAGTGAGTTTCAGAACATCACCCAGAGGGTCCCCCAGAGCCCTCCCTCCGCCTAGAAACTGTCCATTCCCAAGACACAAAGATGCCCTGTCATTTCCTCTAAAAAAATACTTAAATTTTTAAAAAAATATATGTTTTTATTGATTTTGAGAGAGAGAGGAAGGGAGAGGGATAGAGAAACACCAAGGAGAGAGAAACATTCTGCTGCCTCCCCCCACTCCCTCCTCCCTCCTCACCCCCCGCTGCCCACTGGGGATCGCGAACCAGTGACCTTTTGGCACCTGGGTTGACGCTCACCCACTGAGCCACACCAGCTGGGCCAAACTGAGAGTTCTCACTTTACACGAGGGTCCCTAATTCATCTCAGATAATGACTGTGCGGGTGATGGGAGGTGGGGTGAAATGCCTTTTCCCAGCCGATGTCCACTTGCTTTAGAGCCACCACGAGGGAGGCTTCCCGTGTCCCCGCTGGGCTGCTCGGTGACTTGGCTGAAATCAAGTGACCAGATGTGGTGAGTCTGCTCCTGGCCTCTATTCCGTCCATCCGTCTGCGGGGCTGTTCGCGCCGGCTCTGCGCCGTCTGTGACGGTGACTGTGCGGCCGCTTCGCACTTGACGTGTCAGTCCGCTCGCACTCCCCCCGTTCCAGCCCCTCTGGTCACCCCAGGTCCGCGCCGCCCAGGGCAGCGAGGCCCCAGACACACCGGCTGTTTACATTTATTAAAACGAAGCTGCACGAAAGATTCAGTTCCCCAGGCCCAGCCGCCGAGCTGAAAAGGCCCCGTGGAACATTTCCACGGCCACAGATCCACTTTAGGGCCTCGGCAGTTCCATCTCGGATTCGGAATCATTTTATCAATTTCTATTTAAAAAGCCTGTTGGGGCTGCGACTGGCAAGAAATTCCATCTACAGATTCGAGGGTGGAGAACTGACAGGCTAATGAGATTGAGGCTGCTGATCCATGAACGTGCTCTCTCTCTCTGCTTAGGACTTCTTAAATTTTCTCAGCGGGTTCGTGGCTTTCAGTTAGTGGCCTCACACATCTTGTGTGAATACATCCCTAAGGATTTTGTGATACTTATTTCCCAGGTTCGTTAGGATTTTCCACACACACGACCACACGGTCTGTGGGTAGAGTTTATGTGCGTCTTTCCGTTCAGGTGCCTTTTATTTCTCCTTCCTGCCTTTCTGTGCAGGACTTTGGTCCAATGCGGAGCAGAGGTCACGAGTGGGCAGCGTCCTCACTGTTGATCTTGGGGGAACGTGGTTGGCGTCTCACGCTGGGGTGATGCCCGTAGAAGGCTCATGCGAGCCCTTAGGACATGTGTGATATTCCCATCTTCCCCTGAATGTGTGAGAGTTTTAAAACTAAATCATATGGCCCTGACCGGTTTGGCTCAGTGGATAGAGCTTCGGCCTGCGGACTGAAGGGTCCCAGGTTCGATTCTGGTCAAGGGCATGTACCTTGGTTGCGGGCACATCCCCAGTAGGGGGTGTGCAGGAGGCAGCTGATCGATGTTTCTTTTTTTTTTTTTAAATATATTTTATTGATTTTTTACAGAGAGGAAGGGAGAGAGACAGAGAGTTAGAAACATCGATGAGAGAGAAACATCGACCAGCTGCCTCCTGCACATCTCCCACTGGGGATGTGCCCGCAACCCAGGTACATGGCCTTGACCGGAATCGAACCTGGGACCTTTCAGTCCGCAGGCCAACGCTCTATCCACTGAGCCAAACCGGTTTTGGCTGATCAATGTTTCTAACTCTCTACCCCTCTCCCTTCCTCTCTGTAAAAAAAAAAAAAAATCAATAAAATATATTTAAAAAAACAACAAAAACCCTAAATCATACAGATGCTGAATTTTGTTACTGCTCTTTCCACATCCATGTAAACAATCATTTTTTCTCTCGTTTACTCTGTTAACCTGGGGAATTAAACAGATCGACTTTCGAACGGCCAGCCCTGCCCTCGGGGGTAACACCTGGCCCCCGAGTTCGTCCTTCCAGCTTTGTTGCCTTGGATTTGCTGGCGTTTTGCGGGGCCTCTGGGCCTGTCAGTGGGGACATTGGTCAGTAATTCTCTTTCCTGCAACATCTTCGTTACCG
Source organism: Myotis lucifugus (assembly GCF_000147115.1). Taxonomy (NCBI): domain Eukaryota; kingdom Metazoa; phylum Chordata; class Mammalia; order Chiroptera; family Vespertilionidae; genus Myotis; species Myotis lucifugus. The sequence goes on along the minus strand of NW_005873546.1, from coordinate 13,525 downwards.
GGTTGCGCTCACCTCATAAAACAGGGTGGGGGCTGCTCCCCTCTCCATGTTCAGAGTGAGTTTGTAAACCTGGCTCATTCCTTCCCTAATCGTTTGATAGAAAGTCGTTTGATAGGAAACTGTTTGACGAGACCATTGGGCCTGGAGCTTTCGTCCTGGCAACAAGGTGTGCGACGGCGAATTCAGTTTCCGTGGCGGATCAACAGGACGAATCGGCCATGTTTCTCCTGTAGTGAGCTTCGGTGGTGTGTGCCTTTCAAGGAATCTGTCTGTTTTGTCAAAGTTAGAAAATTTGTTTGCCAAAGACCTTCATAACATTTCTTTACTGTTTTATGAAGCCTGAGGATCGCGAGTGTTTCTCCTCGTTCATTGTCTAACATGGTTGTTTGTGTCTTCTCTAGTTTTTCTGATCATTCTAGTGAGAGGTTTACTGATTTATTGATCTTTGCAAAACAACATTATTTTTAAAAAAATATGTTTTTATTGATTTCAGAGAGAGGAAGAAAGAGGGAGAGAGAGATAGAAACATCAATGATGAGAGAGAATCATGGATCGGCTGCCTCCTGCACGCCCCCTACTGGGCATGTGCCCTGACTGGGAATTGAACAGTGACCTCCTGGTTCATGGGTCAACACTCAACCACTGAGCCACACCGGCCAGGCCCATGGTTTTATTTCATTGATTTAGTCCATGTTTGTGTTTTCCATATCATTGATTACTGCACTTGTTTCGATGATCTCTTTCCTCTGCTTACTTTGGGGTTAATTTGCTCTTTTTCAAGTTCAAGATAAAGCTGTGTTTTAAAGAGGAGGGTCTGGGACAGGGTGTGGCTTTGCATGTTTGTGTATCAAAGAAAGGGCAACATTCGCTGGCCTCTGGCCTGTCCCCACTATTCCTGGCCACACCAAGTGAGGGCCCATGGGAAGGAGCTCTCGGGTGAGCGGGCCTCCTCGGTGTCCAGGGCTCCCAGTAACCCCCCATAGTCAGCCTTGAAGAATTTAGTAACATGTTGATGTTTTCTCCCGCCTTTCCGGACACCCCTCTTTCTCTGCGCTCTGCTAAAGGGGAACCGTCTCCTGGGTCCTGTCCCTCCTCACAGGGGCTCGCCAGGGGCTGGACGTCACCTCCCTTCATTTCCCGTGACCTCAGCTGTCTCATGAGCTCAAGAAAAATTCTCGTTTTGTAGATTAGCTTTCTCCTTGTTAGGTCCACAATTCAGAGGCGCCCTCATATGACCCTGGGAGGAGCACCCCCTCCGATGGGCTGAAAGGGCCCGAAATGCTCACAGCGCTCAAGGTTGCTCACATGCGTCACCCTGGCCCTTTCTGTGTCGTTTACTTGTTTATAAATATGCATTATTTTGTACTTAAGTAGTTATATTTAAAACTGAGATGAGAAGAGGAACAGATGCTAGAACTTTTCCAGTAGGTAGGTGAGAAATTCTAGGTTAATTTTATTGTTCCCATTACACTCTGTTTTCTAAGTTTTCTACAATAAACCCGCAGTTCATGTAAAACAGGAGAGTTTTATAAAACAGAACAAATCAAAGAGCATTGCGAAAAGTTAAGTCCATGAGAAATGACCGGGGGGTCTAAACAGCCAGCACGCTTTTGAAGGGGAGCAGTGATGAGGGACCAGCTGCGCTATCAACTATTCAAAATCAAAACAATATGGAGCACGAATACAAAAAGTCGTTTTCCTTTCTCTGAATTGTTTTTAAAAGGTCGATTCAGGTTTAGGTTGTAGAAAGCCAGAGAACACCACTCCCAACCTAACGAGGAGAAAAATAATCTACAAAATGAGAATTTTCCTTGAGCTCACTCTACCAGTGGTCGGCAAACTCATTAGTCAACAGAGACAAATATCAACAGTACAACGATTGAAATTTCTTTTGAGAGCCAAATTTTTTAAACTTAAACTATATAGGTAGGTACATTGTTATTAACTTAATTAGGGTACCCCTAAGGCTTAGGAAGAGCCACACTCAAGGGACCAAAGAGCCGCATGTGGCTCACGAGCTGCAGTTTGCTGACCACGGCTCTAACCGAACAAAGGCAAAATAGCAAGAAAAAAAGTACCGGAAGATAGAAACTTTATGGTGGAAAAAGCTACAGTCCCCAGGAACACATGACAATTCTAACCCCGTAGGTGCCTATTCACACAGCCTCCGCAATCCAGCTAATACTCAGACGAAGATCAGGATGGACACAGAGGAGCCGAAATACACAATAGACTTGACCTACTTGGCGGATAAAGAAGCCACCTCACTCGCAGAAACGTGTTGTGTTTCAGCACAGAGGAGATATGTTTTTAAAAACTGGCCATATTTTTGGCCATTAATTTATCTTAATAAATTTCAAAGGATTAAAGTCATACATAAAAAATGAAGTTATTAATCTTAGAAAAAAGACAGCTCTGAATGATGAAATGCCCATCCAAGTAATCCACAAAGCGAGAAAAAAATCATGCAAATTAGAAAATTTGAATTGAGTGGAGAAAAACAACTGCAACGCACATCAGAATTCGTGGGAGGCAGGCAAGCCGGCTCAGGGAGAAGCCCTGGTCATGAATATTTACTTCAGGAAGTAACCGAGGCTGAAAATTAATGAGCCAAGCATTCATCTCAAAGAGTTTTTTTTGTTTGTTTTTAAAGAATAAAACCCAAGGAAATAGGAGGAAAAAATAAAGATGAGCTCCAGAACAAAAGAAACAGAACAGAAGTAAGAGAAAATGAACAAAAACAGGTATGGATTCTCTGAAAATACTTGAGGAGCGAGGGTTCACGTGTCTGAGCCCATTTCGCTGAGGACTGGCCTCCGGCCAGGTAGAGCGAGTTGCCGAGACAGGTGTGCTGGCCACGGCAAGGCCTGGACCGCAGCCCAGCCCGCCCGGAGGCGGCAGCGCCCCTCCGACCTGCACGCGGAGCTGCCAGAACGGGGCTGGCGCTGGGGTCTGCCCATCACACCCTGTGGGTCCTGGCCTTTGATTCCTGGTCAAGGGCACGTGCCAGGGCAGGGCAGGTGCCCTCCTACCTGTGCAGCCTCAGGGTCCCAGCCCAGAGGCCGAGGCTCCCTGTCCTGGACTCTGATGGCCTCCACGTTCGACCTCCGTGCACCTGCGCAGGATGCGCCACAGGCGAGGCGCCCGCCCGCCCTTGGATGACAGCTCCTGCCTCTGAGCTTCCCTCTGTGCACACGGCAAGCCCGCTGGCCACGCGCCCTTGTTCACATGGCAGGACTGATGGAAGAATCCGGAGAAACTGGCTGGAACGAGAGAAAAGGCACAGATACCAAATCGGGAGTGAAAAGGCAGACCTGCAGGTCTTGAGGACGAAAAACATCGTAAGAGGCCCTGGCCAGTGTGGTTAAGTGGTTAGAGCATTGACCCACGCATCGAAGGGTTGTGGGGTTAATTCCTGGTCAAGGGCAGGTGCCTGGCTTGCAGGTTTGATCCCTGGCTCCAGTGGGATGCGTGTGGGAGGCAACCAATCAATGTCTCTCTCTCTCAATCTCTCTCCCTCCCTCCCTTCCACACTCTCTAAAAATCAATAGAAAAAATCGCCTCAGGTGGGGATTAACAACAACAAGAAACATCGTAGGCGTAAGCCGAATGGCCACCCATAGCCAGCCAGGTCCTCACCGCTGGAGCCGGCTCCCTCGCAGGCCAGTGACTGCAGGGGGGTGCAGGCAGGGATCTCCAGGTGGGAGCGTGGCCTGACTCTCTCCTGGGCCCTGATGGGACCGCGTGTCCTTGTTAGAGGGAGGCCGAGGGGCCTGGACGGTGGGAGAGGTGACCGATGGCGGAGGCGGAGCTCGGAGGGTGCACTCGGGGGACGAGGGAGGTGGACGGGGGAGCTGGTGCTCTGACCCTTGACCTCAGCCCTGAGCCCCTGTAGTCGGGAGGCCTCCCCGTCAGGAACTCGATCTGTTCTCGGCCGCGATGGGCCCGCTGTTCTGGCAGCTGCAGGAGAGTGAACAGAGGCTGCCGGGAGGAAACGGTGGCGATTGATATGACATTTTACACGGAATGGACGCATTTCTAGAAAAGTAAAAGTGCCCCCGAGTCGGCACAGACAGAAAGGGAATCTGTAACTGAGAAGCTCTCCACCAGGAGCACTCCAGGTCCAGGCGGCCTCCCCGGAGGACTCCCCTCGCTCTCCTGGAGAAGCAGTGCCTCCCACACAGACTGCCAGGGAGAGAGAGGGAAGCTGGCCCGGCGCGCCCGGGAGACCAGTTCACCTGATGCGAAAAAGAGAGAAGGGTAACAGGAGGAAGAAAAATGACAGGCAACTCTCACTAGTGAATAGAGATGCAAAAATCTAAACAAAAGAGTAAAAATCAACCAAACCGCAAGGCACATTTAACATTATAAACTTGAGTGGCATTTGCCATATTAACAGGTTAAAGGAGAAAAATCACACACTTATTTGAACAGATGCTGAAGAAGCATTTGGTGACGTCCAATATTCATTTACAAGAAGAGGGAAGGCTTGGAAAACGGGGAGCATCAAGCAATTCCTCAATCTGATGAAAATCGGCAACAGACACACAGTTCCTGGTGGGATGCTGGCAGCTGTCCTTTTGGGGCTGACAGCCAGACAGAGATGCCTGCTACCCCCTCTCACCACGGGCCCGGGGTCCCAGCCAGGGCACTAGGCAATGGAGAGGAGGAAGTCACGGGAGCTGGAAATGAAGGAACAGTTGTCATTATTCACTGAGCAGGTCATTCCGTGTGTAGTGACTTACAGAGATGCTATAGGTTAAGGTTAGAGTTGGTAAGAGTTTAGCAAGTCAGTAGACAACCATCAATTGGATTTTTATATACCAGAGCAGAAAATGAAAATTTTAACAGGTGCTATTTAAATAGTATACACATCATGTGCTAATAAACTAGACAACAGATGAAATGAACAAATTCACAGAAAGATACAAACTATCAACACGGACTCAAGAAGAAATAGAAAACCTAAATAAATAGTTAAAGATATTGAATTAATAACCAAATGCCTTCCCACAAGGTCCAGATGGTGAATTCTACAAAAACATTTAAAAAAGAATTAGAGGCAATTCTTTATAAGTGCTTCCAAAAAATGTCAAAGAGTAGAGAATACTTCAAAAGTCATCCTGAGGCCAGTATTACCTTGATAATAACACAAGAAAAAGATATCACAGGAATATTATAGACCAATATCTCTTGTGAGTGTGCAGGCAAAACCCTCAATAAAATACAAACCAGTCACATGTAAAAAGGATGATCCACCCTGACCAAGTGGGACTTCTTCCAATCACGCAAGCTTGGTTTAACATCCAGGAGTTAATTATTATAATACACCATATCAATAAGATAATAAACGAAAACCACATGGTCATCTCAGTAGTTGCCGAAAAGCCTTTGATAAAATCCAACTCCTTTTCGTGATGAGAACATTCAACAAACTAGTGAACGTCCTCAATCTGATAGAAAAACCCACAGCTGAGAGCACATGGGATGATGAAACGGGATGATTTCCCTCTAAGATCAGGGTTAAGACAAGAATGTTCACCCTCATGGCTTTTCTCTAACCCTGTGCTGCGGGCTCCAGCCTGGGCAGGGAAAAGAGGCATTTGGGTGGGAAAGAAAGAAGTAAAATAGTCTCTCTCTGTAGATAAATTGATCTTGTATGAAAATGCTCAGGAATCTACTACCCCCTAAACTAAGTTACCAGTTCAATCGGTTATTAGAACTAATAAATGAGTTTGAGGTACAAGATCAATATACATAAGTAAATTGTATTTCTATACACTCACAACAAACAATGTGAAAATAATGTTTGGAAAAGGAATCCATTTGCAAGAAAGAGCATCAAAAAGAATAAAATACTTAGGAATAGAGTTAACAAAATAAGTGCAAAACCTGTTCTGAAAACTACAAAACATCGTTGAAAGGAATTTAGAAAGGTCTTAATAAATGGAAACACATTTCACGGTCATGGATCAGAATAATTAATATTCTGAAGTTGACAAGATATTGATCTATAGACTTAAGATTCGATGCAAACCGATCTATAGACTCAATGCAATTCCCATCAGAAACCCAGCTGGCTTCTTTGTGCAAATCGGCAATCTGATCCAAGTTTATGTGAACATTCAAGGAACCCGACTATACTTGGAGGGCTCACACTTCATTATTTCAACACTCGCCGCGAGCTACAGTAGCGCAGACAGTGTGGTGTCGGCATAAGTGCAGGCGTGGAGAGGAATGGATCGGCACTGAGAGCCAGAGGGGCGCCTTCAGCACTCTGCTCACTGATGATTGGCAAGGGCGCCAAGACCATTAAGTGGGGGGAAGAATAGTCTTTTCAACAAATGGTGCTGGGACAGCTGAGTCCCCACCCGAGAAAGAACAAAATCAGACCTCTCACTCACCCCTCCTAACGACAAGATTAACTCAAAATGGATCAAAGACCTCCACGTAGGAGCTAAAACTATAAAGCTCTTAGAAGAAGCCATAGCGGCAAATCTTCATGACCTTGGGCTGAGCAATGGTTTCTTAGCCATGACAGCCACAGCACAGCAGTCAAGGAAAAAATAGCTAAATTGGACTTCATTAAGATGAAAAACGTTTGTGCTTCAAAGAATGTAGAGAAAATGAGAAGACAACCCACAGAATAGACAATTTTTTGCAAACCCTGTACTGAGAAGGCCTGTATGCCCCCTTGTATTGAGAAAGCATGCTTTGTTTATTCACTCATCAGTTAGTGGGCATTTGGATTATTTCTACCTTAGAGTCGCACTCCACACAGCGTCTTTTAGGAAGACCCAGGCCACCAATTTTATTTCCAGAAAAATTGCTGTCTCTGTAAGTGAAGTTTTGGTAACTCCTTCGAGATGTAATTCACACACTGCACAGCTCACCGATTTTAGAAGTTCAGTGGTTTTTGTTATTGTCACAAGTTGTGCAACATCCCCACAATCAATTGAGAACATTTTCATCATCCCAGTGGAGAGACCTCACAAGCTTTAGCTATCACCTTCTAACGCCCCCTCCCCCCCCCCACCCAACCAGGAAACTACTAATCTACATCCTATCCTATCTAATAATGAGGGAATATGCTAATTGACCACCACACCCTCACAAGATGGTGGCACCCACAGCCAATACAGAGGGAATATGCTAATTGACTGTCACGCCCTCAAAGATGGTGGCACCCACAGCCACAAGATGGCAGCGCCAAGTACCCTCAGCCCCGCCGGGGGGCAGCAGGCGCCGCATGCCTCATCCAGCCGGAGTCCCCCAGTCCCTTCAGCCCCGCAGGGGAAGGTAGTTGGGGATGATCATGCCGGCAGGGGAGAAGTTAGGCGTCAATCAGGCCAGCAGGGGAGCAGTTAGGTGTCAATCAGGGGAGTGGTTAGGGGGCTATCAGGTTGGCATGCAGAGTGGTTAGGGGCAATCAGGCAGGCAGGCAGGCGAGTGGTTAGGAGCCAGCAGTTCTGGATTGTGAGAGGGATGTCCGAGTGCTGGCAGTCAGACATCCCTTGAGGGGTCCCAGATTGGAGAGGGTACAGGCTGGGCTGAGGGACACCCCCCTATCTCTGTGCACGAATTTCGTGCACCGGGCCTCTAGTCTCTACAGATTTGCCTATCCTGGACATTTCATCTAAATGGGATCACACACTCTGTGTATTAGCTTCTTTCATTAGCAACTGTTCATGAGAGCCTCAGCACAGGCCATTCCTCTTTATTGCCAGATAATATTCCATCGTCCGGATGGACCACATCTCATCTCTTTATCAGTGGGTGGGCATTTGGGTTGTTGTCACTTCTTGGCGCTCATAAATAATGTTGCCGTGAACATTCACACACACTCATGTACACGTCTCTGTGTGGACCCGTTCCCATTCCTGTTGGGTACATGTCTAGGAGTGGAATTGCTGCGTCACATGGTCACTCCATGTTTAGCCTTTTCGGAACCGCCAAACTGTTTGCCAGTGGCTGCCCCCTTTCCCGCCCAGCAGGGTCTGGGCGCCCACGTTCTGACCCCCTGCTCACACTGCTGTCACCTGTCCTTTGGTGACTGCGCTTCCATCACCACATCTCACTGTGTTCCCACCTGCATCTCCCTGAGGGCTGATGATGTCCGACATCTTTCCATGTGCTTATTGGCCACCTGTGCGTCTTCTTCAGAGAAATATTTTTTCAGATCCTTTGCATATTTTTAAAATTAGGTTGTCTTTTTACTATCGAGTTGTAAGGGTTCTTTATGTGTTTCAGATACAAGTCTCTCATTGGATATATGATTTGCAAGCATTTTCTCCCATTCTGTGGGGTGTCTTTTCCACTTTTCTTTTTAAATATGTTTTAATGGATTTTTAGAGAGAGAAACATCAATGAGAGAAACATCAATCGGCTGCCTCCTGCAAACCCCTACTGAGGATTGAGCTCACAACCTGGGCCTGCGCCCTGACCAGGAATCAAACCAGTGACCTCCTGGTGCATGGCACAGCGCTCAACCACTGAGCCGCCCCAGCCAGGCTCTTTTCACTTTCTTAATGGTATCTTTTGAAGCACAGAAGTTTTAAATCTAGATGAAGTCCACTATCTTTTTTTTCTTTGATTGCTGTACTTTTGGTGTCACAGCTAAGAAACCATTGCTCAGTCCAAGGTCATGAAGATTGACACCTGATTTCTCCTGAGAGTTGTAGAGTTTTAGCTGTTACATTTAGGTCATCGATCCGCCTGGAGGTGATTTCCTATAGGGTGTGAGGTAGGGGTCCGACTTCAGGGCTTGGCCGGTGGGTGTCCAGCTGTTTGGCACCTTAACAAGACATGTTTGTGAGCCCTTCCCCTGGGTCAGGCTGTTCTAGGTGCTGGGGCTGCTCACAAGCCCTGATCTTAGGGAGCTCATTCCCCGGGAGGGGGAGTCATTCAACAGCGAACGAAGGGAAGTGTCACTCAGGAGATGAGTGCCAGGAACCCCCACAGGACGAGGGCGATGGAGCAGCGTGTGGTGGGAGCCGCAGCTTCCTGAGGGTGGGCCTGCCGTTAGCAGAGATCTCGGGAGAGGGGAGGAGGAAGCCTGGTGGAGAGAGGGGCGAGCCCCCAGGGGGAGGAACAGCGAGTGAGAAAGCCTTGAATCAGGACTCTGCTTGGTGCATTGACGAAGGGGGCTGGGGTGGGGGCAGCGTGGAGAACAGGGAGTGGACGAGAGGTGCAGGTGCCCCGGGGCCTCCGGGGGGGGGAGGGGGCAGGGTCCCTCTCTTAGCACATTGCTGTCTCTCCTACCAGACTTTTCCATTGCAACTACGCATGTGTATGGAGATGATCATTTTAACAAAAACGAGGCCAGGCGTATGGCCGCGCTTTCATAACCTCTGAAAAGGCAGTGCTGCAGGTGAGCAGTGCACCTGGGAGGGGCAGCCGGCCCCTGTGGTTAGTGTCAATGGCTTAGTGCGTGGGCAGCAGCACAGGGGCAGTCGGCCCTGTGCACATGCCCTTACTGAGGAGCTCAGGGTAACGTCCTTGGAGTGACCTTCTGAGCCACAGGGCATGCGTGTTTGTAAGTTGTTGCTGTGGTTACGGCCCTCCCTGTTGGAGCTCAGGGACGGGACCTGGACACACGGCATTCGTCCCCTTTGTCTGAGCTCTCTGAGCATCTCGGAGGGATTGTTTCTGCCCCCAGGCCGGGAGAGAAGGATCGAGAAGGATCGTGGCCACATTTCCCTGTGGCTCCCGGGACCTGCCTCCCTGCCCCACGCTCTGACCTCTGATGGTGCGGGGTCATCTGCACCGCCCAGGAGCCCAGGGGCGCAGGGGGTGCCTCCTCCCAGCCCAGCCCCTCCATGTGCAGAGGTCCTTCTCCAGGAATAGCTGTGGCTGGAGAACTCGGGCCCAAATGAATCCCTGTTGGCGGCTTTAAAAATAGACAGGCCTTCATGCAGGTAATTTGTTAACGCCGAGATTAGCACAACATGCCGATTGGCTCCAAGGCCAGAGTTCTCTTTTTGCCTTTGTGTCCTCACAGCCCTCCAACCCGCAAGTAGCTAAAGCACAGCGTTTGCCCCTGGCCAGGCCCTGCTCCAGGTGAGCTGGGGAACCGGAGGGTGGAGGTCCAGGCACAGAGGGGAGAATGTGGGGAGAGGAGCCGGGCTGACACACACGCCCGCCTGGAACCGGAGCGCCAGGCGGGAGACAAATGGAAAATTTTGGAATGTAATTAACGCACCGCAGTCCTTCAGCCCCGCGGAGTTCAGTTTGCAGACGCCACATTTCCACGCCGGCTGTGGGTCCCCGCGAGGCCGGCTCCGCAGAGATAACGGGAAGTTGCTGTGCGGGCCAGGCGCTGATTTGTCTTGGAGACAATCCCTGTGGTGCTGAGGAAGCTTCGTTACCAGGCACCACCGGTCAAGGGAAGCGGCCGTCCCGATGGGTGGGGACACCCACCACCCGCCACCCTCGTGGGCAGGAGGCGTGGTAGCTCGTCCAGAATCCCACAGCCCAGAGCTGGCGCTGGGATTTGAACCCCAGTGTCTGCCAGCCCCACTGAAAGCCGTGGCCAGGGCACCCCCACTCCTGCCCACCGTCTCTGAGATGAGAGCATCAGAGAGCAGGGACCGCACCTGGGACGCACAGACCGCACGTCAGGAGTGGCCGGCGTGACCCGGCTGCCCTAGTGGGACTGTCAAGGCCCCGGGACTCCATGAGGAGGCTGTTCCTTGCCTCTCCGCACCTCAGTCCACCCCTCTGTAAAGTGGCGCTTGGTGCTGTGGGTTGTGGTGAGAAGTTTATGGGACGACAGGGGGAAGCCCTTAGAACAGCGCCCACCCTGCTCCCCCGGGTCGTCCTGTCTTCACGTTTCCATAGAACTTTCTTGTCCACAAAGCTGTCCCCGGTCCCCATGGCAGCCGTCTGCTGGGCCTGTCCTTCCCTTTATTAAGCTCAGAGCGGGGAGGGTCCTGCAACGTGGGCAGGAGAAGGGCGGCGAAGCTCTCCGTGGCCACCTCGCTCTGCAGGCCAGACAGCCACGCGACTTGGATGCCTTCCACGTCCCGGGGACATGAGTCAGGTCGCCTGGGAGACGAGGAGAGAAATCAGACAGGAGCCTGTGACCAGACAGCTCCTAGCACTTCCGCGCAAACAGACCTCACAGCACAGCGTCCTCACAAGGAGGCAGGCCTCTGCGCATCCGCCTGCGGGGACGGGGAGCTCACCACCTGACCGGCCAGCTCCTCTCAGGACCCCACATCTGTCTGTGAAGAAGTTCTTTCCTTAAAAAAAAGTTGTGTCGTGTTTGTCTTTTTTGTTTGTTTTTGTTATAAACGTGCTCCCAGAAGCAGGTTGGCACAGCCTCCGGTGCGCGTGGCAAGAGCATCCGAGAAGGACGGGCGGGGAACTGGCTCCTCCTCACACTCACCAGGCGACTCCAGGTTGCTTGCCAGGGGATCGCGCCAGGTTTCACAATTACTGTTCCATCAATTTCTCGAAATTCCGTTTGGTGCTTTTTCAAATCTGCTCAAGTCGTTTTTAGCATCTCTGTTCCTAAGTCACACGTTCAGCCCTCCCCCTTTGTGGCCCTTTGGTCACATTAAACAGCCGGCTTTCCTGGCCGTCCTCTGAGTCCTGCGCCGGCCGCGCTGCGGGGGCTCCGGAGGCCTCCGCGGGCTCCCCTTCCGGGCGCTCCCACAAGCGGCACCTTCCTCGGGGAGCCGCCCCTTTCCAGCCTCTACCCTCACGGGTGGCTCCAGAGGGATGCTTCCCGGGACTTGCTTGTGCGCAGGAGCCTGCCGACAGCCCTATAGCTGTAGTCTAAGTGCCGGCTTTTTGCAGATGCGGCGGGAGGCTGGCTGTGGCCCTGGGTCCGGGGTCACATCCCCTCTGCTCAGTGTCTCCAAGGGCGGCGAGCCCGCTGTTCGCCCTCCTGAGCTCGGCCAGGCCCCGTGGCTCATGGGCGACCAATGGGACACAGAGTGGCTGAGCCGCTAGAAGGGCAGTGGCTGCCACCACCACACCCCGTGGGGTCGCCCCAGGGTCACCCACCCCTTTCTGACGAGGAAGCTGAGGTCCCGGGGAGAAGTGCCAGCACAGAGCCCGGTGCAGGCCAAGGCTCGCGGCCTCCGCCCTGAGCACGGCAGGCGCAGCTTTATTTTTGCTGTGATTCTTCTACTTTTCTGGCACCAGAGGCAGCAGGGACCTGCCCCGCCCCGTTCCTGCACCATTGTCCCGCCTGCCTGAGGCTCAGAGCCCCTCGGAGCGGCGTGTCCCTTGTCCTGGCGATGCGCACAGTCCACCTGCCTGTGCTGTGAGGGAGGCAGGGAAAGGCCAGGGCGGGGGACGCTCCCAGCAGAGGCCCTTCATGTCGCAGCCAGGCAGCCGCTGCCTCCAGCCAAGAGGTGCCGAGCACGGCTGGGCCGAGCTGAGAGCCACGGCGGCCTGAGGGGAAGCTGCCCTCCGGGAAGGACTGCGGGCGGCAATGTGCTCCGGGTTCCTCCAGGGCTGCGGGTGCAGCCTGGCCTCGAGAGACGCCCCCTGCAGCCTCTCCCGGGGTCCAGGACAGTCACCTGCCCGGCTGCTCAGCCTGGACTCGGGGCGACATCAAGGGCGCCTCGGGGACGGCCGGTCACGGGCCTGACATGTTCCTGCGCAGCAGGGCAGCGGGGTCCCAGGACTCCCGGGCAGCTCACCCCGGAGGCAAGTGGGACCTCTGGCTATGCCGCCCCCAGGCCTCAGCCACGTGACCTGCCATCCCCCGGCCCCTCTGTGATGCCTGTGCCCAGGGCTGGTGACAATGAGGACACAGGGAGCCAGCCCAGGCCGTGCCCTGTGTCAGCTTGCAGTCACTCAGCTAGAGATGTGTCCCTGAGTGTGGGCGCCCAGCCGGGAGAGGGCACGGAGGGCCTGCTGGAGGAAAAGGTGAGTAGCATGAGTGCGTACGTCTCTTCTGAACCTGGTCAATTCCTGCTTCACCTTCAGACCTTGGCTCAAACACCACTTCCTCCAGGAAGCCCTCCCTGATCTCACCCTCCTGGCAACCCCCTAGGACAGATGACCCTCCACGACCTTCTCCATCAGGTAGCCCCTGAAGCAATGGGGTTACGTGATTAATATCACATCCCCCCCCCCGCCCCGCCTCCCAGACCATGTCACCTTTGGCCCCTGGAGGAGCTCTAGTAGCAGCACAGGCTCCAGCATCACCTAACAGCCTGGCAGGATTGACCTTCTCTGGGCCTCGCGTCCTCATCTGTAACGGGTACAGGAGGGCCCATCCCAGGCTGGCTGAGGCTTCAGTGGGGGACGGGGCACAGGCCTGAGCGGGAAGCAAGTGTTCCACACGTGTCAGCAATTCTTACTTTGTAGATGAGTGCCTGGCACTCCATCCCCCACCCTCCACCTCATCCCCGACGGTCCATTCCCAAAGCCTGAACCAGGTAGTATCCGAACAATCAATACGCAGTCCCACGCGGGGTCCCCTAGGCTCCACTCGATGACGGAAAGCAGTGGCAGATCCGACGATGTACTTGCGTTTTTGACAGACATCCTTCGCCGCGTCGCG
>NW_005873545.1:14851-23298 GCF_000147115.1 Myotis lucifugus | reverse complement strand
TGGGCGGGAACTGGGAGGAGGGGAGTTATGGGGGGAAAAAAAGAGGAACAAATGTAATCTGAACAATAAGAATTTAATTTAAAAACAAAAGGAAAAGACATAGAACACCAGAAACAGTTCTGTAGACTTTACATAATGTAGGTGATCAAATGTACGAGATATAATTCAGAATAATGAGACTTTACTTATTTTCTTATACAATTGTTAAGTCCTAAGTAACAAACTACACTTCCTACACATCTAAAAACCTTATCACATCCAGACTCTTTTCTGTAAAGGTAACTTACAAATTAGACTGAGAGATATCTCACATTAATTGCACTCATAATGGCTTTCTCCAGTGTGAGCTCTGTGATATTGAAGACCTTTCCTACTTTTAAAAGATTTCCCACATTCACTGCATTTATAAGGCTGTTCTCCAGTGTGAACTCTCTGATGAGTAAGAAGGTGATTACTACAGGTAAAATATTTCCCACATTCACTGTATTTTTAAGGTTTTTCTCCAGTGTGAACTCTGATGACATTGGAGACTAGAGAGACAGGTAAAGGACTTTCCACATTCACTGCATTTATAAGGCTTTTCTCCTGTGTGAACTCTCTGATCATATTGGAGACCAGCGCGACGGGTAAAAGACTTTCCACATTCACTGCATTTATAAGGCTTTTCGCCTGTGTGAACTCTCTGATGACGACGAAGATCACTTTTCGAGATAAAAGCTTTCCCACATTCACTGCATTGAAAAGGCTTTTCTCCTGTGTGAATTCTCTGATGACGACGAAGATCACTGTTCCAGGTAAAAGATTTTCCACATTCCTTGCATTGAAAAGGCTTTTCTCCTGTGTGAACTCTGTGATGATTCTGGAGACCAGAGTGACTGGTAAAAGACTTTCCACATTCACTGCATTTATAAGGATTTTCTCCTGTGTGAACTATCTGATGATATTTGGGATGAGTGCTATTTGCAAAAGACTTTTCACATTCACTATATTTATAAGGCTTTTCTCCTTTGTGAACCATCTGATGATAAAAGAGACCAGCTTTGAAGGTAAAGGATTTCCCACATTCACTGCATTGATAAGGCTTTTCTCCAGTGTGAACTCTCTGATGACTACAGAGGTGACTGTTAGTGGCAAAAGATTTCCTACATTCACTGCATTGATAAGGCTTTTCTCCTATGTGAACTCCCTGATGATATTGGAGACCAGTGCTCCTTGGACTGTTTTTGGACTGAGGAACATTTCGGTGGAGATGTCCTGATTCGGTAAGAACACCCTGCCCAACCTCCCCGCAACTGAAAGGATTCTGGAACACATTGAAATTGCAGCTGTTTGCAAGTGAGATCCTGTCCACACCTCTAATGAAAGTCTTCTCTCTCACATGCTGCTGGTGAAATTTTACACTGAAGTAAAACCATCTTGCACATGCCCCACACCTCAACAGTATCTGTCTGTGTTGTGTTCCCTGCAACTCTATCACATGGAAAATATTTCCCAAGACTATTCCACAACTCTCACAGGGGTGGTTCTTCTGGGAAGACAAGGCTACCTTGGGATTCCTTGCTTGTGACATTCCTACAGAAATCTTCTGTTCCGTCGGTACCTCCACATTCTCTGCTCCACAACAGCAACCTGTATAAAAGGAAATGCTGGTGAGGTATATGTTGATCTTATGAAAACAAAATATCTTCACCACGATTGTTTATCTGTCATGACTAGGCATGATTCCACAGAAAGACTTTCAAGATGAGTGAGTTAGACACTGAAGAGACTGCTGATGTAAGTAATGTGGCCCCGAAAGTTAGTCGATGATGGAAATCCCATCAAGAGAAGGACAGAAGCACAGGAGTACATCCAAAGAAGAGAGGATGCCTCTACTCATTGTTCTTGCACAAACAGCTTCCTCTAGGACAGTGGTTCTCAACCTTGGCTGCACATTAGAATCGTCTGAGAATCGTTTTAAAATCCTTAATACTGGGCCTCATCCTCCGGATATTCTATTTCTTTGTTACTAATGTTGTGGCCTCACCCCATACCAAAGAATCAGAATTTCCGGAGGATGAGGCCCAGAAATCAGGATTTTAAAAAGATTCCCAGGTGATTCTAAAGTACAGCCAAGGTTGAGAACCATTGCTCTGGGCCCTTACGTTCTGACCATGTGAGTCTGTGTGGAATAATTTAAAGCTGCTCAAAGCCATAAAAATTAAGTGTATTAGATCACAGGATATAGAACTTCAATATAATAACAACTGTGCTCTCCAAGGTGCTGCAGGCATGGACCAACATTGGCTTGCAGTAAAGAGAGACCTGTGAAAGAGGCAGAGGTGCAAAGTCCAAGGAGGTTAAGGTTATCCATGAGCTGGGAATCTAAGTAGAAATGATCAAAATGAGAACTGAATAGTTGGCAAAGTATCAACAATAAGAACAAACAAGGAGGGAATCGAAGATGACGGCATAGGTAAACACCGGAGACTGCCGCCGTGGACAACCACTTCAAAAATACAACTAAAAGTTGGAGCGGACATCAACCAGAACCACGGGAAGGCTGGCTGAGGAGAGTCTCTTCAACTAGAAGCAAAAACAACAGCATTCCGACGCTCAGCGGAGGCGCAGTGTGGAAAATTTAAAGGTACGGTGGTGCGGTGGTGAGGGTGCGCGAGCAAAGCGGGCTGGCGGCTGAGGGCGCGATTGTCGTTTTCAATCAGGAGTGAGTCTCAGACTCTGGGCTACAGATCCGGGAGAGTCTCTAGGGACCCAGACTCAAACGGGAGAAGCGGGACTGTCTGGCTACGGCCCCTCCGAGGTTTGCAGCGATTGCTGGGACAGAGAGGCAGAGCCCCTGGGGACGGACTGAGAGCGGCCATAGCTGCTCCCTCCCCCCGCCCTGTTGAGCCCGCCCCGCCCAAACCCTGCGCACAGCCATTTGCCGACCGCCTCAGGCAAGGGCTGGACTAGCGCCTCCCCAGAGGACTGAAGTTTTCCCACAGCTGATTTCCACAGCCAGTCGGCCTGGTGGTCAAATCCCTCTAGTGTTAACTACAACAATTAAGGCTTGGCTAGAACAAGACTGCGCACAGAGACCACAAGGGGGTGCACCAAGAAAGCATAAAAGATGCGGAGACAAAAAAACATGACAGAAATGGAGGATATGGAGCTAAGAATCGCAATTTTGAGGGCTTGCCATAAATTTGTGCAGAGCCTCACGAAAACTAATGAGACCCTCGATGCTACGATAAAGAAATTAGAAAGTAAGCATACACGGACTGAAATAAAGAATATTATACCCAATAGCAGACCAGAGGAGCACAAGAATCAAACCAAAGATTCGACAAAAAACACCCAATTGGAAAAGCAAAATGAAAAAAGAATCCGAAAGTGTGAAGATAGTGTAAGGAGCCTCTGGGACAGCTTTAAGCGGACTAATATCAGAGTCATTGGAGTGCCAGAAGAAATAATGGCAGAAAACTTCCCCCACCTGGAGAAAGAAATGGACTTACAGGTCCAAGAAGCGCAGAGAACCCCAAACAAAAGGAATCCAAAGAGGACCACACCAAGACACATCATCATTAAAATGCCAAGAGCAAAAGACAAAGAGAAAATCTTAAAAGCAGCAAGAGAAAGAGGCTCAATTACCTACAAGGGAATACCCATACGACTGTCAGCTGATTTCTCAACAGAAACTTTGCAGGCCAGAAGGGAATGGCAAGAAATATTCAAAGTGCTGAATACCAAGAACCTACAACCAGATTACTTTATCCAGCAAAGCTATCATTCAGAATTGAAGGTCAGATAAAGAGCTTCACAGATAAGGAAAAACTAAAGGAGTTAATCACCGCCAAACCAGTATTATATGAAATGCTGAAAGGTATCCTTTAAGAAGAGGAAGAAGAAGAAAAAGGTAAAGATACAAATTATGAACAACAAATATGCATCTATCAACAAATGAATCTAAGAATCAAGTGAATAAATAACCTGATGTACAGAATGAACTGGTGACTACAATGAATCAGGGACATAGAAAGGGAATGGACTGACTATTCTTGGGGGAAAAGGGGTGTGGGAGATGCGGGAAGTGACTGGACAAAAATCATGCACCTATGGATGAACTCAGTGGGTGGGGAGTGAGGGTGGAGGGTGGGGTGGGAGCTGGAAGGAGGGGAGTTATGGGGGGAAAAAAGAGGAAAAAATGTAATAATCTGAACAATAAAGATTTAAAAAAAAAAAATCACATCACTAAGACATTCCAAAATGTTACACACATACTATTTGTGGAAAGCTTCAATATATAAAAACTTGACCACAAAAAAAAAAAAAAAAGAAAAAACAAGCATAATCGGGTGAGGACTGGGCAACTGTAACAAAACACTGGCTTTCTAGGTATGAATTTAACAAAGGCCTGTCCTGAATTCCTCCCCAATGACCATTCCCCAAAGAATGACTGCCGGGGGTTCCACTGTGTCATTCATAAAGACATCTTTCTTCTGTGATGCACAAATGATTCTTCCCCTTCAATCCCATTTGAGCCATTGCATGGGATAAATGATGCAAATCGTCAAAAAATGAGAAAAGTTGGATGGTCAACACTGTCATCAACAAAGGACAAATGACGTCACAGTCAAAAGACCTATGTGAGTGACATCACTAAGTGGCAGGCTCAGAGAGATGAGCTTCTTCCCCCTTCCCAGTGCAAGTAGACAGCTTCCCATGAGAAGAAACCCTATGAGCAATGGGAGTAAGAGTACCATGAAGACAAACAGTATTACAGACATACATAGAGGAGAACTGTACAGAAAGGATGACTGGAAAGACTGGGTGAACAACTATATTTGAAGATACCTACAGTCAAAAACAAGGGTCAGAGTTACCTCTAGCAGCCACTGTGCTCCTGCTATCATTGATCCTAGTGGCCTGTTCTACAACGAAACCTGGAAATTTGTGTGTTTAAAAACCACAGAATGCCTTGGCCAGTATGGCTCAATTGGTTGGAGCATCGTCCTGAGTACCAAATGGTCAAGGATTCAATTCCCAGTCAAGGCACATATCAGTATGTGGGTTCGATTTCCAGTTAGCTTGTGTACAGAAGGCAGCCAATTGATGTTTCTCCCTCACTCTGATGTTTCTCTCTCTCTCTCTCTCTCTCTCTCTCTCTCTCTCTCTCTCTCGCCATCTACCTTCCTCGCTATCTGAAAGCAATAACAAATATATAAATAAGAATTTCAATTTTTTGGAGTGATGGTAATGGGATTGCTTTTAGTCTCTCTTTCTGTAAGTTCATTATTGGTATATAAAAATGCAAAGATTTCTTGGCATTAATTTTGCATCCTGCTACATTGAGCAATTCATTTATTACATCTAATAGTTTTTTGATGGAGTCTTTAGGGTTATTTTATCATGTGCAATATCATGTCATCTGCGCATAAGGACAGTTTTATTTCTTCTTTTCCAATTTGGATGCCTTTTATTTCTTCTTCTTGTCTAATCGCAATGGCTAATACTTCCAGTACTATGTCCAACAGGAATGGTGAGAGTTGGCATCCCTGTCTTGTTCGTGTACTTAAGGGAAATGGTTTTAGTTTTTGCCCATTGAGTATGATGTTGGCTGTGGCTTTGTCATTTATGGCTTTTATTATGTTGAGGTGTAATCCTTCTATTCCCACCTTGCTAAGAGTTTTTATCACAAATGGGTGTTGGATTTTGTCATATGCTTTTTCTGCATCAATTGATATGATTATGTGGTTTTCATCTCTCAGTTTGTTTATGTCATGTATCACGTTTATCGATTTGCAGATATTGTACCATCCTTGCATCCCTGGCATAAATCCTATTGGTCATGGTGTATGATATTTCTGATGTACAGCTGGAACCGATTTGCCAAGTCAAGGTCACTGGTGACAGTGAGGGTCTTACCCAGGGAGGACAGAAGTTGAAAGTTCTCCAGCATCACATTCAGATACAGCTGTCTCTGATCCTCATCAAAGAGACTCCATTCCTCCCTGGAGAAGTACAGGGCAATGTCCTCAAAGGTGACCCCAACCTGTCAGAATTGAGAAAATTGAAACCAGATCTGTCTCTCTGAGAACCAATAATTCTAGTCCTTACACATCTTCCCCAACCTCATCCTCCTCCAGGGCCCCTGGGAAGTGTGGACACCAGGCCCTAATGCCAGTGCAGGCTGCTCTGTCATCACAGTCGCATTACTCACTGCATTGCCCTCAGGTGAGCACAAGGATTCGGTGGGAAGGGAAGGTAGAGGGCAATGCCATTTAAGGTCTGGGCGATGCCTGCAGGGCCCCAGCTTTCTCCCCTCCAGCAACACCACTGCAGTCTCCTAGATCCGGCCTCCAAGACAAAGCCAAGCCTGGGTTTATGCTTCCCGTTTAGATCCCCACAGCAGATCCTGGTGACTATCAGCTCACACTCCCTCCGGATGTGTACACCACTGGGTAATGTTTATCCCCTTCCCATGTTCAGACCCCAGGTTCACTCCCTCAGCTCTGCCCCCTTCCTGCTCCAATGTCACTGGATTTCGCTGGACTTACCCATGAACTTGGCATATGGCGTGTAGAGAGCTTGTAGTCCAGCTGGATCCAGGACCACCCCAGGCCCCTGATGGACCCACAGCCGGGAAAGCCCCGAATGAGTCTGTGCCGTCCTCCCTGCAGCCTCTGATCTTTCCGTCAATACTCACAGCCACATCCTCAAGGACCTTCAGATGCAAGTCACCCCCGTCCTCTCTGCCCTGCACTTGCTGTGTCCTCAGAAGCCACAACACTCCTCTCTCCCCTCCACCTTCCTCATGGTCCTCCACGCGGGACTGAGCTGCAGGACGGGACAGGCGCCCTCCCCAGGCTGTGGTGTCTGTGTGAGGAGGCGGTGAGGGCCTGGGGGACTGAACTCACCTCAGGCCGTCTCTTCAGCGGAGGCGCCGCCATTGTCCTCTGTGGGCTGAGCCGGGCGGGAGTAGAAGCCGCTGCAGGAATGGCGGTCCCTGGCCCGGCCCTGGTGTGTGTTCGTGTAGCGACCCCGAGCTTCAATCCCACGTGGGAGCTGTGAGCACCACTGGAGACTCCGACCATGGGCTGTGTGGCGGGGAGCACCACTCTGCGGCTTACTTCTCGGAAGTGTGCGACCAGGAAAACCTCACCGCCTGAGCCAAAATCTGAGAAGAGGAAATCCAGCCACAAGGACTCCTGATCCGCCCTAAAGAAGCGCCAAACGGACAGGCCTTCTCTGACCCTCTATTGGCTCGGCCTGATGACACTCCATGCGTGGCCTTCTGGGTAATGTAGTTTCTAAGCTCCAAGGCCAGGATCCTGTATCTTCTCAGTTGCATCCAGGACTGGATTTAGGGGCAAATAGCCCAAGAACACACCAAGTTCACTAAGGTCCTCTAGCGCCTTCCGGGGAGGTGATTTCCGGGGCAAGTTTGTTTCTCCTGCACCTGAAGGGCTTTCTTTAGCTGCGGTTTTGCATATATTTGTTCAAGACTTGCTGTATCTTAATGGCAGGTATTGTTTCTTCATTCAAGACTTTTGGCACCTGTCTCCCTCTGGCCATATGTGTCTAGAGGAGGTTGTTCAAATCCCTAACAGCCTTAACCTGTCTCCATTGAATCCATTATACAAAGTTAAGGTCACAAAACAGACGCTTGTACTTAAGGGCATCTGCTTCTGATGCCATCCAAAGTGTCAGCTCTGCCTGGGCTGCAGTGTGGATAAGATGGCCAAGAAATATATGAAAAGATGCTTGAAGTCATAGATCACCAGAGAGATGGAAATTAAAACAACAATTACCTGTCACCTCACCACTTTCACAATTTCTGCCATCAAAAGATGAACAAAAGACAAGTGCTGGGGAGGATGTGGAAAAAAGGGAATGCTAGTACACTGCTGATACGAATGCAAACTGGTGCAGCCATTATGAAAATCAGTAGACTTTCCTCAAAAAATTTAGTATGGAACTTCCATTTGATCCAGTGATTCCACTTCTAGGAATATATCCTAAGAAACCTGAAACAATAAGATAGAATATATACTCCCTTCTGTTGATAGCAGCACAATTTACAATAGCAAAGATGTGGAAACAGCCCAACTGCCCATCAATAGACTGGATTAAAATGCTATGATACAGCCAAAGTCAGTTTGGCTAATTGGATAGACCACCACCCTGTAGACTGAAATATCCCAGGTTTAATTCAGGGCAAGGGTACATGCCCAGGTTGCAGGCTTCATTCCCTGTAGGGAGTGCACTAGAGGCAGCCAATCAATGATCCTCTCTCATCATTGATGTTTCTCTCTCTCTCTCCCTTTCATTTCTTCACTGAATTTAAAAAAACAATTTTTGGAAAATTTACACCATGGAAATCTCTGCAGCAGCGAAAAAGAAGAATGTTTACCTTTACAGACAGCATAGAGGCACCTGGAAAACATCATACCAAGTGAATCAGTCAG
>NW_005873545.1:10724-14558 GCF_000147115.1 Myotis lucifugus | reverse complement strand
TCATTCTCTGGATTGATTATAACTTTCATTTATCTTTTTTCTCCTACAAAAAATAAAATAGACAGGGAATATGTAAGAAACTTCCCCTCCCCCGAGATTTTGCAAAGTTAAGCGACCAAGCCGGTAACATGCCCGGAAAGCAGAATACCACTAACTGCTTGCGCACTGCCCCGGTTGCACCCTCTTTTATCCAGGAGACTAAAGAAGACATAAATGGGTTACATGACATTCACTGGTGATAAATTGGGGATGGGAGCTAAGGAGGAAGATCTCTGGGATTGGATAAAAAGTTAAAAAAAGACATAAACTCCTTTTTATGTTTATCTGATAGGTAACAGTTAATAGTTAACACAATAACAATAATAATTGGGGCTCTGTGATCTTCTGTGTTCAGAGATTGTACTCTTAGGAGTCTGTGAAAGTGAAATGTCCTGAAAAGCCAAAGGTATGTTATCCCAGATGCAAAAATACGACAGGCTCAATAAGGTAAAATTTCACTCTTGCAAAAAATTAAAAAACCACACACACAGACACACACTCACACCCAAAACAGAACACACTAGGACATAAATACCCCCGTGAATAGCTTTTACTTGGAAAGTTTTAACTTTAAAGCATCTTATATGGGTACTTTTAGCTTCTGAGTTTGCAAGATTGCCTATGCTATGTCAGGCTCCCTGAGATGACTAGGTTTACTGTGTGCCATCATTTTTTTCCATACTGGGGAGAGAGAACCTGTGGGTTGAGGAGAAAATTCAATGAGTGGTTTGTAAACTCAGGGACCCATTTCAGATGTCCTCTTAAACCCAATGGCCCAGTATTGATGGTGTGCCTTTATTTGGTCAGCTACAAGTAGTCATTCTTCAGGTCCATAAAGTCTTAGGTTCTAAATGTGGTGGAGGTATTCGTAAGGACAAGAAAAAGGTATGTTTCTTGGCTGTGGCCTTCCACAATTTATGAAAAGCACCCGCTAATTAAACCCCAAGTAGTTTATTTCCTGCTGGACCCATTATTCACATCCTCTCTAACAGAATGATCCCCGTATTGCTGGTGTCCCTTTATTTCATCTCCTAGAAGTATTCACTCTTCAGGTCACTGAAGCCTTAGGTTCTAAACATGGTGGAGGTAGTATTAAGGACAAGAAAAAGGTCTTTATTATCTTTGCTGTGGCCTTCCACAATTTATGAGAATCACCTGCCAATTAAACCCCAAGATTGTTGACTCCTCTGATCCAACAACTCCTCTGTTCAAACTGCTGAACAAGAGAAGTTACTTTCAAGGCTACATTCTTGTTACCCCTCCTCCCTGCTATTGTCACTCCTCAGAGATCATTTGCACCACGGAGTCTCTAGTCAGTAGAAAGTTTACTTCCCTGAACTACTTCAAACAAACCTCTTTTAAACTCTTCATAACTTTCTCTCTAGTCATATTTTATAGGCTTGGGAAAAATACTGACAGGAAAACTACCTATATATCTGCCAGACTGTCTCCAGCAGGGGTCCTCAAACTACGGCCCTCGGGCCACATGCAAAGACAAATATTGTATTTGTTCCTGTTTTCTTTTTTTACTTCAAAATAAGATATGTGCAGTGTGCACAGGAATTTGTTCATAGTTTTTTTTAACCTATAGTCCTGCCCTCCCAACGGTCTGAGGGACAGTGAACTGGCCCCCTGTTTAAAAAGTTTGAGGACCCCTCCAGGAATGCAAAGTAACTGTAACTTAAATGGCTCAAGATGAAAGAAATAGACATGCCAAAACCGGTTTGGCTCAGTGGATAGAGTGTCGGCCTGGGGACTTTAAGGTCCCAGGTTCGATTCCGGTCAAGGGCATGTACCTGGGTTGCGGGCACATTCCCAGAGGGAGATGTGCGGAAAGCAGCTGATTGATGTTTCTTTCTCATGGATATTTCTAACTCTCCATCTCTCTCCCTTCCTCTCTGTAAAAAATCAATAAATATATTTCTTTAAAAAATATATACATTCATCTATTTTGCAACAACATGTTTTTCAACTCTATATTCAATCCACATTCTTTTTTTCACCAATATATTTTTATTGATTTTTTACAGAGAGGGAGAGGGATAGAGTTAGGAACATGGATCAACTGCCTCCTGCACACTCCATCTAGGGATGTACCCACAGCCAAGGTACATGCCCTTGACCAAATGGAACCTGGGACTCTTGAGTCCGCAGGATGATGACCTATATATACTGAGCCAAAACGGTGAGCACTCAATCCACATTCTTATGCCCTGTGAGCAAGTCTCATCTCACTGACACATAATGTAACAAACAATGAAGAGCTTTCACCCAAACCCACTGGAATGTAGACTGGGTTTCAAAAACCACATCTCCGGCCTAAAGACACACTTTATTTTACCCTTAGATTTGCTGCCAGCGCACCAATGGCTCTGATGGGAACATCTGAGAAGCTACAGGAAGCCACAAAACCTCTTGATTATAATCAATGACAATGACTCCTGAACAGAAGATAAACATATCAGGAGTCCCTCAGATCTGTGTACAGACCGCTCCTGTAGTCTTTTCCTCAAAAAAAGTTCTCGGTGCAGGTTTAGATGAAGTCCATTCCCTGTAATGGAATTGGTCAGTATTTCTGCAGTGAAGGTCCTCACTGTGATGGTCCTCCAACCAGTGCCCATCACCCATGGAATTGAAGGCATTAGGGCACAGGGCCCTCCGCAACATGTGGGGAAAAGAATCTCTTCAAATGTCTTAGCATCCCTTGAAAACAAGAAAAAAATTCACGCTGCTCCCAGACATACTTGAGTTTTTCAGACCTTCCACCTCTTTTGAGTGACTTCTGTATCTCAAAGCATCCATTTTCACATGAGGACTAGAGAGTCCACATTGTTTACTGCAAAATTATGGGCAGCAGTGTAAATTTGGCAAAAACCGCTGAGCTAATTTCTGCACCATAGTCTTCTCCCAAGGGCAAAACTGTTTGAGACCCCATAAAAGTTTTCACCTCATCATGCTTGGAGAGCCCAGAACTTCTAATAAACTACCCACACAGTAAATAGAACACCCAGCATTAAAGAAGTCCTAGTAAAAAGCCTTCATTATTTTACAAAGAAAGACACCTGAGATGGGCAGTTCTCCCCTTGATGACTTAGCCACTCAATAAATAAACTCAACATTAGCATGTAGGAAAGTGCATCCCTCAAAATGGCAGTTCTTCTACATAATGTTTACTGGGGCCAACAGTAATCAGTCCTATGTGGCGACGCATGGCAGAGATACAAGTAAGAACAAAGGGATGAGTTGCTCCTATTTTCTTCAACAAATCAGACAACACAGTTAGCTTCCCTGGGCTCATGAGGATGGTGATTGATGCCATCCATAGGAACTTTACAGGATGCTAAAATATAGGTGGATCAGGGGAAATACCTTCAGCAACAGAAATATGCAGTGACATAGATATGGCAGGATATCTCTGTATGTTAGAAAGTGCAACATAGATATCTATACTTCCAACATAAAAAGAAACAGAACACCAGAAACAGTTGTGGGGACATTACATAATGTAGGTGATCAAATGTATGAAATATAATTCAGAATAATGAGACCTTACTTATTTTCTTATACAATTGTTAAGTCCTAAGTAACAAACTACATTTCCTACACATCTAAAAACCTTATCACATCCAGACTCTTTCCGGAAAGCTAATTTACAAATTAGACTGAGAAATATCTCACATTAATTGCACTCATAATGGCTTTCTCCTGTGTGAGCTCTGTGATATTGAAGACCTTTCCTACTTTTTAAAGATTTCCCACATTCACTGCATTTATAAGGTTTTCTCCTGTGTGAAC
>NW_005873545.1:0-10624 GCF_000147115.1 Myotis lucifugus | reverse complement strand
TGGAGACCAGGGCGACCGGAAAAAAGACTTTCCACATTCACTGCATTTATAAGGCTTTCCTCCTGTATGAACTCTCTGATGACGGCGAAGATCACTGTTCCCGGTAAAAGATTTCCCACATTCACTGCATTGAAAAGGCTTTTCTCCTGTGTGAACTCTCTGATGATATTGGAGTCCAAAGCGACGGGAAAAAGACTTTCCACATTCACTGCATTTATAAGGTTTTTCTCCTGTATGAACTCTCTGATGATATTGGAGACCAAGGCGACGGGAAAAAGACTTTCCACATTCACTGCATTTATGAGGCTTTTCTCCTGTATGAACTATGTGATGACGACGAAGATTACTGTTGCAGGTAAAAGATTTTCCACAGTCACTGCATTGAAAAGGCTTTTCTCCTGTGTGAACTCTGTGATGATGTTGGAGACCAGAGTGACTGGTAAGACTTTCCACATTCACTGCATTTATAAGGATTTTCTCCTGTGTGAACTATCTGATGATATTTGGGATGAGTGCTATTTGTAAAAGACTTTTCACATTCACTATATTTATAAGGCTTTTCTCCTTTGTGAACCTTCTGATGATAAAAGAGACCAGCTTTGAAGGTAAAGGATTTCCCACATTCACTGCATTGATAAGGCTTTTCTCCAGTGTGAACTCTCTGATGACTACAGAGGTGACTGTTAGTGGCAAAAGATTTCCTACATTCACTGCATTGATAAGGCTTTTCTCCTATGTGAACTCCCTGATGATATTGGAGACCAGTGCTCCTTGGACTGTTTTTGGTCTGAGGAACATTTAGGTGGAGATGTCCTGATTCGGTAAGGACACCCTGCCCAACCTCCCCGCAACTGAAAGGATTCTGGAACACATTGAAATTGCAGCTGTTTGCAAGTGAGATCCTGTCCACACCTCTAATGAAAGTCTTCTCTCTCACATGCTGCTGGTGAAATTTTACACTGAAGCAAAACCATCTTGCACATGCCCCACACCTCAACAGTATCTGTCTGTGTTGTGTTCCCTGCAACTCTATCACATGGAAAATATTTCCCAAGACTATTCCACAACTCTCACAGGGGTGGTTCTTCTGGGAAGACAAGGCTACCTTGGGATTCCTTGCTTGTGACATTCCCACAGAAACCTTCTGTTCCGTCGGTACCTCCACATTCTCTGCTCCACAACAGCAACCTGTATAAAAGGAAATGCTGGTGAGGTATATGTTGATCTTATGAAAACAAAATATCTTCACCACGATTGTTTATCTGTCATGACTAGGCATGATTCCACAGAAAGACTTTCAAGATGAGTGAGTTAGACACTGAAGAGACTGCTGATGTAAGTAATGTGGCCCCGAAAGTTAGTCGATGATGGAAATCCCATCAAGAGAAGGACAGAAGCACAGGAGTACATCCAAAGAAGAGAGGATGCCTCTACTCATTGTTCTTGCACAAACAGTTTCCTCTAGGACAGTGGTGCTCAACCTTGGCTGCACATTACAATCGCCTGAGAATCGTTTTAAAATCCTTAATACTGGGCCTCATCCTCCGGATATTCTATTTCTTTGTTACTAATGTTGTGGCCCCACCCCATACCAAAGAATCAGAATTCCCGGAGGATGAGGCCCAGAAATCAGGATTTTAAAAAGATTCCCAGGTGATTCTAAAGTACAGCCAAGGTTGAGAACCATTGCTCTGGGCCCTTACGTTCTGACCATGTGAGTCTGTGTGGAATAATTTAAAGCTGCTCAAAGCCATAAAAATTAAGTATATTAGATCACAGGATATAGAACTTCAATATAATAACAACTGTGCTCTCCAAGGTGCTGCAGGCATGGACCAATGTTGGCTTGCAGTGAAGAGAGACCTGTGAAAGAGGCAGAGGTGCAAAGTTCAAGGAGGTTAAGGTTATCCATGAGCTGGGAATCTAAGTAGAAATGATCAAAATGAGAACTGAATAGTTGGCAAAGTATCAACAATAAGAACAAACAAGCATAATCGGGTGAGGACTGGGCAACTGTAAGAAAACACTGGCTTTCTAGGTATGAATTTAACAAAGGCCTGTCCTGAATTCCTCCCCAATGACCATTCCCCAAAGAATGACTGCCGGGGGTTCCACTGTGTCATTCATAAAGACATCTTTCTTCTGTGATGCACAAATGATTCTTCCCCTTCAATCCCACTTGAGCCATTGCATGGGATAAATGATGCAAATCGTCAAAAAATGAGAAAAGTTGGATGGTCAACACAGTCATCAACAAAGGACAAATGACGTCACAGTCAAATATGTATGTGAGTGACATCACTAAGTGGCAGGCTCAGAGAGATGAGCTTCTTCCCCCTTCCCAGTGCAAGTAGACAGCTTTCCATGAGAAGAAACCCTATGAGCAATGGGAGTAAGAGTACCATGAAGACAAACAGTATTACAGACACACATAGAGGAGAACTGTACAGAAAGGATGACTGGAAAGACTGGGTGAACAACTATATTTGAAGATACCTACAGTCAAAAACAAGGGTCAGAGTTACCTCTAGCAGCCACTGTGCTCCTGCTATCATTGATCCTAGTGGCCTGTTCTACAACAAAACCTGGAAATTTGTGTGTTTAAAAACCACAGAATGCCTTGGCCAGTATGGCTCAATTGGTTGGAGCATCGTACTGAGTACCAAATGGTCAAGGATTCAATTCCCAGTCAAGGCACATATCAGTATGTGGGTTCCATTTCCAGTTAGCTTGTGTACAGAAGGCAGCCAATTGATGTTTCTCCCTCACTCTGATGTTTCTCTCTCTCTCTCTCCCTCTCTCTCTCTCGCCATCTACCTTCCTCACTATTTGAAAGCATTAACAAATATATAAATAAGAATTTCAATTTTTTGGTGTGATGGTAATGGGATTGCTTTTTTAGTCTCTCTTTCTGTAAGTTCATTATTGGTATATAGAAATGCAAAGATTTCTTGGCATTAATTTTGCATCCTGTTACATTGAGCAATTCATTTATTACATCTAATAGTTTTTTGATGGAGTCTTTAGGGTTATTTTATCATGTGCAATATCATGTCATCTGCGCATAAGGACAGTTTTATTTCTTCTTTTCCAATTTGGATGCCTTTTATTTCTTCTTCTTGTCTAATCGCAATGGCTAATACTTCCAGTACTATGTCCAACAGGAATGGTGAGAGTTGGCATCCCTGTCTTGTTCGTGTACTTAAGGGAAATGGTTTTAGTTTTTGCCCATTGAGTATGATGTTGGCTGTGGCTTTGTCATATATGGCTTTTATTATGTTGAGGTGTAATCCTTCTATTCCCACCATGCTAAGAGTTTTTATCAAAAATGGGTGTTGGATTTTGTCATATGCTTTTTCTGCATCAATTGATATGACTATGTGGTTTTCATCTCTCAGTTTGTTTATGTCATGTATCACCTTTATCGATTTGCAGATATTGTACCATCCTTGCATCCCTGGCATAAATCCTATTGGTCATGGTGTATGATATTTCTGATGTACTGCTGGAACCGATTTGCCAAGTCAAGGTCACTGGTGACAGTGAGGGTCTTACCCAGGGAGGACAGAAGTTGAAAGTTCTCCAACATCATGTTCAGGTACAGCTGTCTCTGACCCTCATCAAGGAGACTCCATTCCTCCCTGGAGAAGTACAGGGCAATGTCCTCAAAGGTGACCCCAACCTGTCAGAATTGAGAAAATTGAAACCAGATCTGTCTCTCTGAGAACCAATAATTCTAGTCCTTACACATCTTCCCCAGCCTCATCCTCCTCCAGGGCCCCTGGGAAGTGCGGACACCAGGCCCTAATGCCAGTGCAGGCTGCTCTGTCATCACAGTCCCATTACTCACTGCATTGCCCTCAGGTGAGCACAAGGATTCGGTGGGAAGGGAAGGTAGAGGGCAATGCCATTTAAGGTCTGGGCGATGCCTGCAGGGCCCCAGCTTTCTCGCCTCCAGCAACACCACTGCAGTCTCCTAGATCCGGCCTCCAAGAAAAAGCCAAGCCTGGGTTTATGCTTCCCGTTTAGATCCCCACAGCAGATCCTGGTGACTATCAGCTCACACTCCCTCCAGATGTGTACACCACTGGGTAATGTTTATCCCCTTCCCATGTTCAGACCCCAGGTTCAATCCCTCAGCACTGCCCCCTTCCTGCTCCAATGTCACTGGATTTCGCTGGACTCACCCATGAACTTGGCATATGGCGTGTAGAGAGCTTGTAGTCCAGCTGGATCCAGGCCCACCCCAGGCCCCTGATGGACCCACAGCCGGGAAAGCCCCGAATGAGTCTGTGCCATCCTCCCTGCAGCCTCTGATCTTTCCGTCAATACTCACAGCCACATCCTCAAGGACCTTCAGATGCAAGTCACCCCCGTCCTCTCTGCCCTGCACTTGCTGTGTCCTCAGAAGCCACAACACTCCTCTCTCCCCTCCACCTTCCTCATGGTCCTCCACGCGGGACTGAACTGCAGGACGGGACAGGCGCCCTCCCCAGGCTGTGGTGTCTGTGTGAGGAGGCGGTGAGGGCCTGGGGGACTCGAACTCACCTCAGCCCGTCTCCTCAGTGGGGGCGCCGCCATTGTCCTCTGTGGGCAGAGCGGGGCGGGAGTAGAAGCCGCTGCAGGAATGGCGGTCCCTGGCCCGACCCTGGTGTGTGTTCGTGTAGCGACCCCGAGCTTCAATCCCACGTGGGAGCTGTGAGCACCACTGGAGACTCCGACCATGGGCTGTGTGGCGGGGAGCACCACTCTCCGGCCTACTTCTCGGGAGTGTGCGACCAGGAAAACCTCACCGCCTGAGCCAAAATCTGAGAAGAGGAAATCCAGCCACAAGGACTCCTGATCCGCCCTAAAGAAGCGCCAAACGGACAGGCCTTCTCTGACCCTCTATTGGCTCGGCCTGATGACACTCCATGCGTGGCCTTCTGGGTAATGTAGTTTCTAAGCTCCAAGGCCAGGATTCTGTATCTTCTCAGTTGCATCCAGGACTGGATTTAGGGGCAAATAGCCCAAGAACACACCAAGTTTACTAAGGTCCTCTAGCGCCTTCCGGGGAGGTGATTTCCGGGGCAAGTTTGTTTCTCCTGCACCTGAAGGGCTTTCTTTAGCTGCGGTTTTGCATATATTTGTTCAAGACTTGCTGTTTCTTAATGGCAGGTATTGTTTCTTCATTCAAGACTTTTGGCACCTGTTTCCCTCTGGCCATATGTGTCTAGAGGAGGTTGTTCAAATCCCTAACTGCCTTAACCTGCCTCCATTGAATCCATTATACAAAGTTAAGGTCACAAAACAGACGCTTGTACTTAAGGGCATCTGCTTCTGATGCCATCCAAAGTGTCAGCTCTGCCTGGGCTGCAGTGTGGATAAGATGGCCAAGAAATATATGAAAAGATGCTTGAAGTCACAGATCACCAGAGAGATGGAAATTAAAGCAACAATTACCTGTCACCTCACCACTTTCACAATTTCTGCCATCAAAAGATGAACAAAAGACAAGTGCTGGGGAGGATGTGGAAAAAAGGGAACCCTAGTACACTACTGATTTGAATGCAAACTGGTGCAGCCATTATGAAAATCAGTAGACTTTCCTCAAAAAATTTAGTATGGAACTTCCAATTGATCCAGTGATTCCACTCCTAGGAATATATCCTAAGAAACCTGAAACAATAAGATAGAATATATACTCCCTTCTGTTGATAGCAGCACAATTTACAATAGCAAAGATGTGGAAACAGCCCAACTGCCCATCAATAGATGACTGGATTAAAATGCTAGGATACAGCCAAAATCAATTAGGTTAACTGGATAGAGCATCACCCTGCAGACTGAAGTATCCCATGTTTAATTCAGGACAAGGGTACATGCCCAGGTTGCAGGCTTCATATCCAGTAGGGTGTGCACTAGAGGCAGCCAATCAATGATCCTCTCTCAACATTGATGTTTCTCTCTCTCTCTCTCTCTCTCTCTCTCTCTCTCTCTCTCTCTCTCTCTCTCTCTCTCTCTCCCTTTCATTTCTTCACTGAATTTTTAAAAAAACACAAGTTTTGGAAAATTTATACCATGGAAATCTCTGCAGCAGTAAAAAAGAAGAATGTTTACCTTTACAGACAGTATAGAGGCACTTGGAATACATCATACCAAGTGAAATCAGTCAGTCAGAGAATGACAAGTATCACTTGATCTCACTCATATATGAAATCTAATTAACAAAATAAAGTGGTGAATGAGTGGATTCAGGAACATGGAAGCATGTAAGGTAGTACAGAATCTCAGTGGAAAGGAATAGGATGGGAAAAAAACAGCCTCAGGTAAGGATTAAACACACACACACACACACACACACACACACACACAAACAGCCTCAGGTAAGCATTAAACACACACACACACACACACACACACACACACGCAAAACAAAGTCACCTGAGCCTTGAGAATTTTCTTCCATTCTCTTATTGCAATGGGAAAACACTAGCCTGCTGTGTTTTGAGTGTGCTCTAAATTTGTGTTTATTAATCTGTGTTCAATCAGTTGAGTCTCTGGAATTGATGATAACCTTCATGTAACTTTCTCCTGCTTCACATGAGTCAATTGTCTTTCGTGATGTTGTAAGAAATATCCACACTTGTGGAGAATTTTACAAAGTTTATGTGACCCAAGCTGGTAACAATGCCAGGAAGCAGAATAACAATAAATTGCTTGGGAGAATGGCAGTTTTGCACCTTTTTTATACAAGAGACTAAAGAAGAAGACATAAATGGGTTACATGACATTCACTGGTGATAAACTGGGGGCAGGAGCTAAGGAGGAAGATCTCTGGGATTGGATAAAAAGTAAAAACAAAACAAAACATAAACTCCTTTTTCTGTTTATCTGATAGGTAACAGTTAATATTTAATACAATAACAGTAATAATTGGGGCTCTGTGATCTTCTGTGTTCAGAGATTGTGCTCTTAGGAGTCTGTGAAAGTGAAATGTCCCTGAAAACCCAAAGGTATGTTATCTCAGATGCAAAAAGACAACAGACAGGCTCAATAAGGTAAAATTTGACTCTTGCAAAAAATTAAAAAACCACACACACACACACACACACACACAACATCAACAAAAACAACAATAACAAAACAGACTAGGACATAAATACCCCCGTGAATAGCTTTTACTTGGAAAGTTTTAACTTTAAAGCATCTTATATGGGTACTTTTAGCTTCTGAGTTTGCAAGATTGCCTATGCTATGTCAGGCTCCCTGAGATTACTAGGTTTACTGTGTGCCATCATTTTTGTCCATACTGGGGAGTTAGAACCTGTGGGTTGAGGAGAAAATTCAATGAGTGGTTTATACACTCAGGGACCCATTTCAGATGTCCTCCTAAACCCAATGGCCCAGTATTGATGGTGTGCCTTTATTTGGTCAGCTACAAGTAGTCATTCTTCAGGTCCATAAAGTCTTAGGTTCTAAATGTGGTGGAGGTATTCGTAAGGACAAGAAAAAGGTATGTTTCTTGGCTGTGGCCTTCCACAATTTATGAGAAGCACCTGCTAATTAAACCCCAAGTAGTTTATTTCCTGCTGGACCCATTGTTCACATCCTCTCTAACAGAATGATCCCCGTATTGCTGGTGTCCCTTTATTTCATCTCCTAGAAGTATTCACTCTTCAGGTCACTGAAGCCTTAGGTTCTAAATGTGGTGGAGGTAGTATTAAGGACAAGAAAAAGATCTATATTATCTTTGCTGTGGCCTTCCACAATTTATGAGAATCACCTGCCAATTAAACCCCAAGATTGTTGACTCCTCTGATCCAACAACTCCTCTGTTCAAACTGCTGAACAAGAGAAGTTACTTTCAAGGCTACATTCTTGTTACCCCTCCTCCCTGCTATTGTCACACCTCAGAGATCATTTGCACCACGGAGTCTCTAGTCAGTAGAAAGTTTACTTCCCTGAACTACTTCAAACAAACCTCTTTTAAACTCTTCATAACTTTCTCTCTAGTCATATTTTATAGGCTTGGGAAAAATACTGACAGGAAAACTACCTATATATCTGCCAGACTGTCTCCAGCTGGGTCCTCAAACTACGGCCCTCGGGCCACATGCAAAGACAAATATTGTATTTGTTCCTGTTTTCTTTTTTTACTTCAAAATAAGATATGTGCAGTGTGCACAGGAATTTGTTCATAGTTTTTTTTTAAGCTATAGTCCGGCCCTCCCAACGGTCTGAGGGACAGTGAACTGGCCCTCTGTTTAAAAAGTTTGAGGACCCCTCCAGGAATACAAAGTAACTGTAACTTAAATGGCTCAAGATGAAAGAAATAGACATGCCAAAACCGGTTTGGCTCAGTGGATAGAGCGTCAGCCTGGGGACTTTAAGGTCCCAGGTTCGATTCTGGTCAAGGGCATGTACCTGGGTTGCGGGCACATTCCCAGTGGGAGATGTGCGGAAGGCAGCTGATTGATGTTTCTTTCTCATCGATGTTTCTAACTCTCCATCTCTCTCCCTTCCTCTCTGTAAAAAATCAATAAATATATTTCTTTAAAAAATATATACATTCATCTATTTCGCAACAACATGTTTTTCAACTCTATATTCAATCCACATTCTTTTTTTCACCAATATATTTTTATTGATTTTTTACAGAGAGGGAGAGGGATAGAGTTAGGAACATGGATCAGCTGCCTCCTGCACACTCCATCTAGGGATGTACCCACAGCCAAGGTACATGCCCTTGACCAAATGGAACCTGGGACTCTTGAGTCCACAGGATGACGACTTATATATACTGAGCCAAAACGATTAGCACTCAATCCACATTCTTATGCCCTGTGGGCGAGTCTCATCTCACTGACACAAAATGTAACAAACAATGAAGAGCTTTCACCCAAACCCACTGGAATGTAGACTGGGTCTCAAAAACCACATCTCCGGCCTAAAGACACACTTTATTTTACCCTTAGATTTGCTGCCAGCGCACCAATGGCTCTGATGGGAACATCTGAGAAGCTACAGGAAGCCACAAAACCTCTTGATTATAATCAATGACAATGACTCCTGAACAGAAGATAAACATGCCGGGAGTCCCTCAGATCTGTGTACAGACCGCTCCTGTAGTCTTTTCCTCAAAAAAAGTTCTCGGTGCAGGTTTAGATGAAGTCCATTCCCTGTAATGGAATTGGTCAGTATTTCTGCAGTGAAGGTCCTCACTGTGATGGTCCTCCAACCAGTGCCCATCACCCATGGAATTGAAGGCATTAGGGCACAGGGCCCTCCGCAACATGTGGGGAAAAGAATCTCTTCAAATGTCTTAGCATCCCTTGAAAACAAGAAAAAAATTCACGCTGCTCCCAGACATACTTGAGTTTTTCAGACCTTCCACCTCTTTTGAGTGACTTCTGTGTCTCAAAGCATCCATTTTCACATGAGGACTAGAGAGTCCACATTGTTTACTGCAAAATTATGGGCAGCAGTGTAAATTTGGCAAAAACCGCTGAGCTAATTTCTGCACCATAGTCTTCTCCCAAGGGCAAAACTGTTTGAGACCCCATAAAAGTTTTCACCTCATCATGCTTGGAGAGCCCAGAACTTCTAATAAACTACCCACACAGTAAATAGAACACCCAGCATTAAAGAAGTCCTAGTAAAAAGCCTTCATTATTTTACAAAGAAAGACACCTGAGACGGGCAGTTCTCCCCTTGATGACTTAGCCACTCAATAAATAAACTCAACATTAGCATGTAGGAAAGTGCATCCCTCAAAATGGCAGTTCTTCTACATAATGTTTACTGGGGCCAACAGTAATCAGTCCTATGTGGCGACGCACGGCAGAGATACAAGTAAGAACTAAGGGATGAGTTGCTCCTATTTTCTTCAACAAATCAGACAACACAGTTAGCTTCCCTGGGCTCATGAGGATGGTGATTGATGCCATCCATAGGAACTTTACAGGATGCTAAAATATAGGTGGATCAGGGGAAATACCTTCAGCAACAGAAATATGCAGTGACATAGATATGGCAGGATATCTCTGTATGTTAGAAAGCGCAACATAGATATCTATACTTCCAACATAAAAAGAAACAGAACACTAGAAACAGTTGTGGGGACATTACATAATGTAGGTGATCAAATGGATGAAATATAATTCAGAATAATGAGACCTTACTTATTTTCTTATTCAATTGTTAAGTCCTAAGTAACAAACTACATTTCCTACACATCTAAAAACCTTATCACATCCAGACTCTGTTCTGTAAAGGTAATTTACAAATTAGACTGAGAGATATCTCACATTAATTGCACTCATAATGGCTTTCTCCAGTGTGAGCTCTGTGATATTGAAGACCTTTCCTACTTTTAAAAGATTTCCCACATTCACTGCATTGAAAAGGCTTTTCTCCTGTGTGAACTCTCTGATGATATTGGAGTTGAGAGCAACGGGAAAAAGACTTTCCACATTCACTGCATGTATAAGGTTTTTCTCCTGTATGAACTCTCTGATGATATTGGAGACGAGGGCGACGGGAAAAAGATTTCCCACATTCACTGCATTTATAAGGCTTTCCTCCTGTATGAACTCTCTGATGACGGCGAAGATCACTGTTCCCCGTAAAAGATTTCCCACAT
>NW_005873544.1:6367-23311 GCF_000147115.1 Myotis lucifugus | reverse complement strand
CCAACCTCCCCCCCTGCCCCGCCCTCTCGCCACTGGGCTCTCCCTCTTCATTTTGTCTGTGACCAGATTAGCCTTAAAAAAAAATCCCGTCCTGGCCAGGTGGCTCTGTTGGTTGGAGCATCATCATGTACACCAAAAGGTTGCAGGTTCGATTCCTGGTCAGGGCACATACCTAGGTTGAGTGTTGGGGCATGTATGAGAGGCAACCAATCGACCTCTCTCTCTCTCTCTCAAGTCAATAAAAACATAGCATCAGGTGAGGATAAAATATCCCGCAGCTGTAGGATTGTCGAGCTCCTGTCCTCAGTCTCTGCCTTCTCCCCCAACCAAACACTAGACCAGGGGTGGGCAAACTTTTTGACTCGAGGGCCACAATGGGTTCTTAAACTGGACCGGAGGGCCGGAACAAAAGCATAGATGGAGTGTTTGTGTGAACTAATATAAATTCAAAGTAAACATCATTACATAAAAGGGTACGGTCTTTTTTTTTTTTTTTTTTTTAGTTTTATTCATTTCAAACGGGCCGGATCCGGCCCGCGGGCCGTAGTTTGCCCACGGCTGCACTAGACAGACATTTGCTGCCTGGATCGACATTCAAGGCCTCCATCTGTCTGCCTTGTACTCTTCTCGAACTCCTCTACTTGAACTTCCTCTTCTAGTAAAAGCAGCCCGTTCGCTCTTCATAAAGCCTGTGTCCACCCTGAGACTCAGCCTGCCATTCTCCTTGCCTTTGGCGGCCCTACTTCCTCCCCCATTCAGTCCTCCTTCATAGCTGGTTAGGAACCTCCACTTAGTCCTGGCTCAGCCCCTCTGGCTGGGGCTTTGGAAGAATTACTTACGCCTCCTGCACCTCAATTTTCTCATCTGTGAAGTGGGGAAATATACCTCTCTCCCAGGGTTACTTGAGGATGTAATAAGATAATGGGTGTAAAATGCGTAGCATGGAGAAGACACCTTCCAGTGTAACCCCTGCTGCTGTCAGGGGTATTTTCCTCAGTGCCGGTCACGGAGAGCCTGGCAGTGAGTCAGGAGGCCTGGACTTTACTCCCAACGCTTCAAAACCTGCCTTGGGGCATGGGCCAGGTCACCGCCTCACTGGGCTGCAAACTGTCATCTAGCTTCTTTTGTTCGAATTCTGTGATTACTTCT
Source organism: Myotis lucifugus (assembly GCF_000147115.1). Taxonomy (NCBI): domain Eukaryota; kingdom Metazoa; phylum Chordata; class Mammalia; order Chiroptera; family Vespertilionidae; genus Myotis; species Myotis lucifugus. Next base: position 22,162 of record NW_005873544.1, on the reverse strand, counting down.
TCCTTTGAGTTTCCATACATGCTCCGATACTTCTACGTGACAGTTGCCTGTCTTGAATTATTGATTGTTGTTGTTACCACACGTGTCGTCTCTCACCTCCGAGGGTGGTGTGGGTGGAGGCGAGGCACTGCTCTCAGCCGCGGCCTGACAGTCCCCGCCAGGGGAACAGCCATGTTTATTAAGTGCTGATGTGGACCAGCGCTTGGCATTCACATTAGGACAAGCTTGTGAGGCCAGGGCTATCAGCATCCCCATTTTACAGAGGGGGAGACTGAGGCCCAGGAAGACGTAAGTAGCCTGCCCCTGGTCATCTGTCCCATGATGCAGAGGCAATGGTTGACCCCACGTGGTCTTGCCCGCTCACCCTCTCTGCTGTCAGCCTCCTCTATGCTGCCTCCTTCAATAGAGGTCGCCTGTTGGTGCAGCTCCCTCAGCCTCCCCTGCAGGCCTCTCTGCTGCCTCGTGGAGTGGAAGACCTGCCTGCGGGTGCGAGGATGCCCGAGCCTCAGACAGAACCTGCGCACAGCAGGACGGGCAAGTCCCCATTGTTGCCCAGCCCCCTTTGCTGCTCAGAATGACGTCTGGGAAGGGAGAGGCCCATTCGGTGCAAACGCAAATTTACTGTGGCCTGGAAAGACTCTGTTACATAAGATACACAGGAGAGGGACATGCTTCACCTGGCGATTTCCATGGGAGTAAAGGCGAGAGTAAAGGAGAGGGGCAGAGAGGGCCTTGCCCGGGAGTTAGCGCCCTCCTGACAGTGGGGCCCCAGCTCCCTCCTAAACACGGACGTTCTCATGCACACGCATGTGCACATGCACACGCACACTGCATACATACTTGCACCCACGCGTGCCCCTCTGGGTGACCTTCGCCAAGTTGCTTAACATTCCCAAGTGTCATTTCATCTGTGCAAGGAGAGCAGTGCTACCGCTTTCCTTACTGGCTGCTTGTGGTGTGAGGGGCGCCTCAGCACGGTGCCTGGTACGCGACCAGGATTCAGTAAACACGGCGCGTTCAAAAGCAGCCCTCAAGCTCTCCAGGCTGAGGCCCTACTGTGGACATGGTAGAGCCTCGTGGTGGCTTCTCTCACCCTCACCTCTTTCGATGCCCTGTCGCTGTGCTCCAGGCCCGCGGCACTGAACTGAGTCGGAGGCGTTCTGGCCCTGGTCTCCAGCGTCTTGACCTTTCCTGGCCCAAGTTTAATGTGAATGGAAAGACTCTCAAGACTCGGGGCGGTGGACGTCCTTGTTTTCCGAGGAGAACAGCGAGGGGTGCAGCGACCCTGTGCCTGGTTGCCTCCATCTCCTCCACATGGAAACGTGACTTTTCATGAATTGCTCTTATTTCCCATACCTCCATGGACAAATTTTTTATTTCTAAATAAATCATCAAATTAACACACCAAATATCTGAAACTATTTCTAAACTAGGGACCTGGTGCGCAAAATTCATGCAAGAGTAGGGTCCCTAGGCCTGGCTGGTGATCAGGGTCAATCGAAGCCTCTGGCTGCCAGCTGGGGCCTTCCTTCATTTCACGCCACCCCCTGGTGGTCAGCACATGTCATAGCAAGCAATTGAACTCTCAGTCTTCAGGTCAAACTCCCGAGGGGACACTTTGCATATTAGCCTTTTATATATATAGACTAGAGGCCCAGTGCATGAAATTCATGCACTCGGCAGGGGGGGGGGGGTCCCTCAGCCCGGCCTGTGCCCTCTTGCAGTCCCGGGATCCCTTGGGGATGTCCAAATGATGGCTTAGGCCCACTCTGCGGGCCCAAGCCTTTAGTCGGACATCCTTAGTGCTGCTGTGGAGGTGGGAGAGGCTCCCGCCACCGCCACTGTGCTCGCCAGCCGTGAACCTGGCTTCTGGCTGAGTGGTGCTCCCCCTGTGAGAGCACACAGACCACCAGATGGCAGCTCCTGTGTTGAGCATCTGCCCCCTGGTGGTCAGTAAGCGTCATAGTGACCGGTCATTTTGCTGTTTGGTCAATTTGCATTTTAGCCTTTTATTATATAGGACTAGAGGCCCAGTGCAGGAAATTCATGCACAGGGGAGGTCCCCTCAGCCCAGCCTGCACCCTTTCCAATCCGAGACCCCTCAGGGGATGTCTGACTGCTGATTTAGGCCCGATCCCGGAGATCAGGCCTAAACTGGCAGTCAGACATCCCTTTTACAATCTGGGACCGCTGACTCCTAACTGCTCACCTGCTTGCCTGCCTGATCACCCCTAACTGCCTCCCTCCCAGCCTGATCACCCCTAACCACCTCTTCCTGCCAGCCTGGTCGTCCCCAACTGCCCCCCTGCCAACCTGGTCACTCCACGCAGCCTGCTGTTCAGTCGTTTGGTCGTCCCTCACTAAACCCCCTGCCGGCCTTGTCGCCCCAAGCAACCTGCTGTTTGGTCGTTACTGTTACTGTAATGGCATCCTGGACAATTTGCATATTCATCTATTAGTATAGATGAGCATGTAGCCCCTTAGCTTGGCAAAGTCTCTGCTTATAGTTCTGCATGTTACATGACCACGTTTTACAAATACAGTTGTTTACAAAACACTCTAGCTGTGCAAGCTTGTTGTTTTATAAAAATGTGCAAGTAGTCCTATATCTATCCATCCCAATAGACATTTTTAAAGCCTGCATAATAACTAACTTTAGTTGGGAAAACTGCTCTCTGTGCTGTCACATGCAGCATTTTGTGTCTATTTATATATTTACAAAAGCGTGTCAGTTTCCAGAACCACACAGAAGTGTACATTTAAAAATCCGTAATGTACCAGGGTGTGTTGCCAGGTTTCAGAAAAAAAGGTAGGGATTAGATACTGCAAAGAAAACAACGAGAGAATCCCAATGTGTTAAAAAGAGAGGAAGAAAGAGAGGAAGAAAGGCACGAAGTGCAAAGGAAACTCGCTTGCTTGGGCTGGCAAATGCTCCCCTGACCATCACGGCCTGCCGCTGGCTAGCAGCGGCCTCTGCGTGCGCCTCCCGGGCCTCGGAGCAAGTGGCTGCCTGCCCAGCGGGTACTCCCCCAGCACAGTGCTGTCCTATCAAAGTGGTTTCCCAAAACAGATCTTGAAAGGAACCATGCACTTCTGTATGATCACACTTGTATATTTCTCTTCACTTCTGGTCTCCGTAATGAAGAATATTTTTATACAAAATGTACTAAAATTTTATGCAGACTTGATTTGAATATATATTCAGTATTTCCTGTGTTATGTGAAATAGGTATCGCATATGCAAACGCAATCTTTCTACTAACAAAATACAAATCAAAATATCACAGATGCGGATTTTTCAATTCGACTTAAACTTACTTTGCCAGTGACATTCCTTCTCCCTGTCTCTCTGGTGCACTTCTTTCTGAGTGGGTGCCTGTGGACAGGCCCTGAAAGCAGACCGCAGGGCTCTCAGATGGCCACCATCTCCCATTACACAGCCATTCCTGACTTGGGATTTTGTGGGAAGTCATATGATTCCAGGGTCGAACCTGATCATCTGAGCTCACAACGTGATCTTTGCAGGAAATTCTGTATAAATGTGTTTAACAGAACATCTCCCCAAAGTATCTGTGGAAGTGAGAGCTGGACGAGTGGTTTCTGACGTCTGAGTGATTGCCAGGGTTAATGGTAAGGCAGCCTCCAGGGGAAACATCGGGGCGACTGGTGTGTGCTCGGTGCTGCGTTATCTCCGGAGAGAGTCTTGTTTAACTCTCTCCACAGCCCAGGACCAGGCATTTCTCTTACCCACCAGACGGCCGAGGCACGGAGAGGTGAGCAATTTACCAAAAGCCCTTCATCTGGCGAGCAGCACAAATTCCGCCGAGTTTGTCTCCAAAGCCACTGCCAGGAAGTGCGGTCACAGATTTGCTACATCCCTACCAACCTCACACAGTAGGAGGACTGCCCGTTTCCTGTCAGAGGGCCACTTACCCAGGGTTGGGTCTGCGGTTACCGAGTATGGCAACACCGCGGACTCTCCTCTTCCTGCTGCTCCAAGGTCAGCACACGCTCTCGCTCCTCACCCGCTGGAACATCCCCAGGCGTCCACGCCCGCTCCTTACCCGGCAGCGGTCAGTGAGGCAGGGCCCGGGCTCCTCACAGGACTCGGCTGCGTATCTGTCAGAAGACTCGTGCCCCCGCCCATCCCTCTGCCAGCACCTGTGCATGGGAGCCGCCCCTGGGGCCCAGTGGGGAGGGTCATAATCCCCGGGGGGAGGCTTGTCGTTTCCCTGGACAATCTCTGGTTAAAGGGACAGCAACTTATAAGGCACAGCTGTGGGGGGAGGGGTGGGGAAGCGCAGGGGCAACTCCTCTCATGACTCGGTGCCCAGCAAAAGCTGAGCCCAGCACGTTAGTAAACTATTCTCCTCCGCACAGCTGATGGTGCAAGGCCCACCCTGCTCCGGACACCGCATGCTCCGCGGCTGTGGGAACGGGCCTGGCCTGCCCCGCCCGCAGGCCTGTCCCAGGACTCACATCTGAACTCTCAACTCATCGCTCAGCGGACGTCACAAGACACCCCTGGGCCCCTGGTTCCCATGGAGCACCGACCCTGTGCCAGCCAGGTGGGGTTCTGTCCTGAACTTGACCTCACATGGGAGTTATTTTGTGACAATGTTGTGGCTGGCGTGAACATGCACTTTGCCTGTCTGTGCCCTTGTGAACGCCAGGTCTTGGCAACAGGAATCGGGGTTCTTGAGGTCTATGCCCAGTGGTGACAGCGACGTGACGGTGGTCAGACGTGGCACTTCCCACCTTAAGAGTTCACACCTCACAGGATGCCCAGACGAGAGCGTCTCTTACGAGCTCAGAAGGAAATGAAGGGGCTGAAGCCAACGAGGTCCGGCTCCGCCCGGGGTGGTCGACTAGATAAAGGCCCTAACCCAGGACCTGTGAACACGCTAGATTGTATAGCAAAAGGGACTTCAGAGATGTAACGAGTTAAGGGCGAGGTGGGAGGTTACCCTAGCCTAGACTGTTGGGCGGCCTGATGCCATCACAAGGGTCCATATAGCAGGAAGGCAGCGCCTGGCCCAGCACCTGGTAAGCAGCAGAGGCCAGCCACCGGCAGCGGTGCCCCTCCTCCTGCACGTCCCCCACTGCAGCTCACTGTGGGGCCAGCTGGCGGGCGGGGGCTCCTTGGACCCGGCATTCTTCAAGGTGGCAAGATGGTGAGTAGAGGAAAGGAGAGCTATTGGGTGTCTCAGCAAGGCCACAGGTGGAGAAGGACATGGAGGTAGTAAGGGGCATGCCTGGCCAGGGATGGGAGATGAACGGTGCCGGGCGATGGTGGTGACAACGCTGAGAAGACAGGTTACGGGAGACCTCAGATGCCAGACAAAGATGTTTTGACTTTATTCTGTGGTTAATAGGGAGGCTGGTGGTTTTGAGCTTTTGACCAATAGGGGTAATAGCAATAGTTTATTAATTTATTTCTAATCTGTCTTTACAAAACCTAATGAAACTGGGTGAAATTAAAATAGTTAGGAAAAAACTGTATACAGAATTTTTAAAAAAATATATTTTATTGATTTTTTACAGAGAGGAAGGGAGAGGGAAAGAGAATTAAAAACATTGATGAGAGAGAAACATCAACCAGCTGCCTCCTGCACACCCCCCACTGGGGATGTGCCTGCAACCAAGGTACATGCCCTTGACTGGAATCGAACCCGGGACCCTTCAGTCCACAGGCTGACCCTCTATCCACTGAGCCAAACCTGTCAGGGCAAGTACAGTGGGGGCCTTGACTTACGAGTTTAATTCGTTAGGAGACTGACCTCGTTAAGGAGCTCGTTAACTCAAATTACTCTGTCAACTCAATGCAAAAAATCCACCGAGAGACAGCTGGTATCTCAAAAAACTCGTTAGTCGGGACACTCGTAAGTCAAGGCCCCACTGTATACAGAATTTTTGTTGTTGTTAATCTTCAACTGAGGGTATTTCCCTCCCCCCCATTGATTTTAAAGAAAATGGAAGGAGGGGGAAGGAGAGAGAGAGAGAGAAACATCGATGTGAGAGAGACACATTGATTGGCTGTCTCCCGCCCACACCTCAACCAGGGCTGGGGATCAAACCCACAACCCAGGTATGTGCCCTTGACCTGGAGTGGAACCCATGACCCTTCATGTGTGTGCCGATGCTATAACCACTTAGCCACACCACCCAGGGCTAACAGAATTTTGTAAGTTGTCTGGACTTGAGCTAGACTGGACCTGACGCAGGGTTGAGAATGTATTACAGTGACAACTAAGAAAAGGCGAAAGTTACTCTCAGTTTGCTTTACTACAGAACCAAGAAACAACCAATGCAGAGTATCAAGGTCAAGGATGTGCAGGGCGTATCACACAAGAGCAAGAGATAATGGGATAATGGAGGACTGTCAGCACTCAGGACAGTGAAATGCTGGCAAATGTTTGACAACTGGCTTTCTGAGAAAAAAAAAGCCTTGATTTGTAGTATTTGCCACTTTCTGTGGTGTAAATACTCCCATCGTGGCTGATTTCGTGCTGAGCTTTCACCCATTAGGGCCATGTCACTGAACACAGCTGGACGAGACGTGTACATGTGACTCTGGTGAGCTGGTGAGAGCCCACTCGCACACACCACTGTCAGGAGTCTCCCTTCTTATCATGAAAGGACGCTCTTGACATGCCAGGGTGCACGTACCTATGTTTTACGTCTCGGTGTGCTGTCGGCTCCTTGAGTTTGAATGTAGCAGGCTTGGCAATAGCCTGACATCATATGATCCCAATTATGTAAAACAACGTGCAGATGAATAAAAAAACATGACCAGGCGCAGGGTCCATGAGACAAATACAGGCCAGTTGCCTAGAAAATTCCCACTTTTTTCTGATATCTAGACAGGAGGGAAATTTTTCTCCTGCATCTTACCATCACCTTTATCTGCAGTAACTTCAGCCAGTTTTTCCTGAGTTCATTTCTGTACCCACGTCAGTAGCCTGCCAGCAGGCATGATGTGATGGAAGCACGTGCTGCGGAGGTCTGGGAGCACAGCGCTAAGTGCAGAGCTCTGTGGAGCTGGGAGTGGGACTGACACCTTCACCAGACAAGGACCACATCCCTCCACGTAGAAACAGGCCAGGGAAGCACAACACCGCTGGACAGCACCATCTCCCAGGCCCTGCACGAGGACCTGGTGCCGCAGAGGAGAGGGCCTGGCACCTGTCCAGGAGGCTGTGCGTCTGGCGGGGGACGGAGAGTGAAGAAGTTAGTGCACTAAAGTGTTGTGTGGGACACGTGGAAGGCTCAGGAGGGAGAGGTTGCTTATGCTGTGGTACTGGCGGGGGGGCGGGGGGGGGGGGGAGCCAGGAAATGGCCTATAGATTAGAGCAGGGGTGGGCAAACTTTTTGACTCGAGGGCCACAATGGGTTCTTAAACTGGACCGGAGGGCCGGAACAAAAGCATGGATGGAGTGTTTGTGTGAACTAATATAAATTCAAAGTAAACATCATTACATAAAAGGGTACGGTCTTTTTTTGTTTTTAGTTTTATTCATTTCAAACGGGCTGGATCCGGCCTGAGGGCCGTAGTTTGCCCACAGCTGGATTAGAGGCTTTTATGAGGGCTACTCCGGTGATGTGGTAGGTGTGCAGGAAGTGAAGATTCCAGGGAAACATGAGAGTTGGGAGGTGTCCAGAGGTGAACTAGAAAGATTGGTTGGATACTCACGTCTGTTTCTGGCCCACATGAACCTGGAGGAACCAATGCTGTATTGCTCAAGACTCTTTTGGTGTCAATGACAGAGTTCTAATCAATACAGCTTTCAGGGGAGAGGGGAAAGGGACTTCCTGGTTTGCTGAATCAATAATGTGTTGCTCAGCCAAACCATAAGGGGATCAGGGTGCAGCTGGTCCTTAGGAAAACCAGGGACCGAAACATCATCGCTGTGGCTGGTTTCTCTGTGTGGGTTGATCGCGTTTTCTTTCTCTGGAAATTGGCTTTCTCCACGTGGCAGAAACACGGGCTGTGTTAATTCCTAGGTTTTTCGCCTTAAAACCCCTGCCACTCAAGAGCTTGACTATTTTATTTATACTCCGGAAAATTCTTGAGATGAGCTTTGGGTTGGTTTAAGGACCAATCAACAGAAGCCAGAGTAGGGGTGGGGGTTGGGGAGGAACATGGAAGGGACCATGAAGCCATTTGGTTGAGAAGATAGGCTATTCCGAGACATGGCCTGCTGGGCAGACAGTTCCAGGAAGCAGCCTCACTTATTAAATGCTTGTTGTGAACCTGTCTCAGTCCAGGAAGTGGGGATGCGAGACAGTCCTCAATCTTCCCTTTCGGGGATGTTGGGAAAAAGGAAAACCATGAATTCCTGGACAACCTGCCCCTGAATCACACTTCTCAGGGGCTCTCTCCTTAGTGCCTTCATCCGACGTTTAGGGCAGAGGCTTCCAGCCATGGTCACTGGGGATCCAGTTGGCTCTTTGAGCATCTCTGAGGTTCTGGATGTGCGAGCTGAGCTGTGCCTCCGACCAGGAGCAGTGTGTTGTTTTCTGACTTGGTTCCACAGGTGCCCCACGGGAGCTCTCGCTTACACTAGGAGGGCGAGGAAACACATCGCTGCCATGAGATTGTCACCAGGCCTTTCGGGAGGGCCGAGATTTCTTCTGGGATGACAGCACCAGGGACCTCATTATGCAGGAGACACAGGGGCACAGGGACATGCAGCTGGGACCATTAGCTGGCCTCTAGGGAGTCCGCTTCATCCCTAGTGAGGGAGGAACTACAATAAGTAGAGCTCAGCGTAGGTCCCAAGGGGAGTGTGAATCACACAGAATCTACACTTAACGCTGTAGGCCAGCTGCTTGGTCCGAGGCCGAAAACGTTGCATCACTCCTCGGGGTCTTATGAACACACCAACCCGGAAGCTGGAGTTAAATCTCAGATCTGTGCACTTGGAGCTGGTCCACACGACAGCCACAGCTATCCTTTACCAGCACACGGGCCCCTGTCATTTCCTGGATCCCATATGCTATTATTTCATGTAATCCTCACAAAAATCCTACGAAGTAGGCACCAGTAGTATCATTATTTTATAAACAAGGCAATTTGAACCCTGAGAGGTTGGGTAGTTGCCTCTGGCCAAGTCCTATTTTAATGCTCAATTCTTTCGCATACATTTTAAAAGTATGATTAAAAACTCCTAAGTATATATGTATTCACACACCCATGCACACAGAGTTTGTCTGCACGAAGCCGTTTTATTTACAGCTCAATTTGCCACAAAGGGACTCACGGGAGCCTCTTCTGAGGGCTTCCATGTCCGAGAAGGGACGTGCTGGCGCCCGGTCCTCTGACATGGCCCTGGTGGTCTTTGGAAGCTTGCTTGCTTCCGGCGCAATGAGGTGCCCCAAGCTCACCCTGCGCATTCCCTGCCTGGTTTCTCCCGTCAGCCTTTTCTTGGTTGGTCCTGGTTTCTCTTAGTGAGAAATGGCATTTGGTGACCAGTTACTCAGCCATCGTTGTGGTTGTGCTTTGCTAGCATTAGCCGACTAGTCAGGTTTGGCCTCAGTGCAGTGTTCGCTGGCACTTGGCCAACAGCGCCGTATGGAGCAATGCGCTGCACCTGGCCGTGAGGCGGGTGGGGTGGAACTGACCTCCCTGCTTCCATAGGCAGCATCAGGAGTCTGGATCTGACTGCATTTGTTGGAAGCTGTGATCACTGAGGTTGCTCTGCCAGGGTCCTGGAGACACACAGCCCCTCGGTTACTGGATAAAGTAAAGGGGTGCGGCTGCCACTTCTTGGTCCCCCTGGGAACTGATGGCCCAGGAGCCAAGAGCTGCCCATGAGTTGCCGTATTTTCCATGTGAACATTCAAGTTAGAGTCAAGGCTGGTGTTACCACTGACAACACGCTCTGCCCCCGGGGCTGCTGGCCTGCGGATAAACCCTGGGGACAGTCTTGGCTGCGGGTTCCCAGGGGATCAGAAACCTCAGATGCCAGGTGTCGCGATCAAAACAGCGACTCCACTTCTGTCTCCAGGCCAGCGGGCGGGACCCCAGGTGCAGCCGAGGAAGAAGGAGCTGTTGTTTCCTGTGAAGAGAAGTAGAAATAGAAAACCGGTGTTTAAGAGTTTAAGCCAGATTACTGACCGGATGCTGTAGGTTAGGTTACCACACATATCGCTTCAGACTTTACCCTAAATATGAGGCAAAAGGTAGGCTGCTGGCTTGCCAGCTTCCTCACTTACTCAGTGGGTGCTGACCAGGAGCATGGAGGGTTTATACTGGACAATTCAATGCTTTGGAGTCATCATTATTTTCCCTCGGTGCATTGGGATATAAGCTCACAAAAGGACAAAGCTCTGTCTGTCTGTCCACTGTTTTGGCTCTGGCATTGGGGTAATGCCCGCAACACGGTAGTTCTCTTGACATTTGCTAAATAAGTCGCTGTGCTGCTCCCAGGGTAACACTCAGAGGTGAGGCTCTTCGTTGGGGACCTTCCTTTACCCTTGACTTGCTCACGTAAGCATTTTCCTCCCAGGAGGTAACTGTGGTCTGAACACAGGTATTCTTCAGTCTTCCATTCGTCAACTGCCTTGTCAGACACTTTAGACTGAAAAAATATCTAGAGGCATGTTTTCCACTGATGGACTTAGAGTTTTTAATTTTTAATAGACGTATTAGCAACAAAACAAAACACACACATGCACGCTTCGGGGCGCGCATCTTGCATGAATAGAGCTGGTGATGTGCAAGCACCAGGAGCTCGCTTACCTTCTGCTCTCACCACTCGTCCCGCACGGGCCTCCTGTGCCGCGGCCAACAGCACATGTGCGAAGGTCCGCCAGTTGTGCGGCAGAGAGACCGGTTCTGTGCGGCCGCCTAGAAGCCCGGGGCACCGTTCCCGCGGGCATCCCCATGGATCGGCAGGACTTGCACTGGCTCCCGTGCAGGCTCTGGCACTACCGAGGGCTGGGGAGCTGGGTAATTCCAGCAAGTTGTCGTTTTACCCGAAAGTTGTAGACTCGTTCTATGTCTGGAAGCCTTTTAACAGAACCCCGGGAGAATTTCCCTGGAGGAGTAGCACCTTAAATAAATAAATAAAATTCAGCCTAGCCCTTTAGTGACTACAGCAGCCTGGACCTTACGTATGGCCCAGTGGTGACTGTCGTAGGCTTTTGGGGTCAGAGAGCCCTGAGTTAACTGCCGACTAACAGCTGTGTGGCATTACGTAGGACACTGAATCTCTCCAAGACTCGATTTTCATCTCTAAAATGGGTCTACTTCGCAGTTAGGACGAAATCGCTGCGGAGATACACGAGCTCTGGGGGAGGCACCGAGCGCAGAGTGGCCCCCGGTGCAGACTCCTGGTTGGCCAGCCTGGCAGATGGACAGTCTGACCCTTCCCCCGGCTGTCTTGGCAGGCAGTGCTGTGACGTTCCCGGGAGGCTGGCCATCACGACGGCTCACAGTTTTCTGCGGCGAACGCTCTTGAAAGAGCAGCTCTTTTGAGACGATTCCTCAGCACCAGGTGTAGCTGTCCCTGGTTTTCTGTCCTGACTCCAGGCTCTCCGGGAGTCTCAGTAGGAGGGAGTCTGGACCTTGGATTCCACTGCAAGCGCCAGGGAGCTTTTTAAAACACCTATGTCGGAGTCCCGCCTCAGACCACGAAGGCAGTTCCTCTGGGAGAGAGGACTGGTCATGTGGGTTTTTGAAAAGCTTCTCTAGTGATGTGCCCACCCTCCAGCTCCTCTGCCCCCCACGCGCCCGCCCCCTGCCCCCCACACGCCCATCCTCTGCCCCCACGCGCCCTCCCCGTGCTCCCCACGCGCCCTCCCCGTGCTCCCCGTGCTCCCGCTGGCTTGTGTTCTCTCAGCCTGGAGGCATCACCTCAGAGTTTCATGTAACTGATTCTTACTCATCAGGTCTCAACTCAAATGTCGCTTCTTCTAGATGTCTCTTGACCATCCCATTCTAAATAGCGCCTCTCCTCGGTTCCATTTCCTGTCTCACACTCCCTGCTGCGTGCACAGTCTTGCTTGTTACTGCCAGCTCCCACTCTAACATGCGCTACGAAAGTGGAGCCTGGTCCAATTTACCCATTCTTGTCTGCTCAGCGCTAGAATAGGGCCTGCATACGACAGGCATTAATAAACATTTGTTGAAGAAATTGCCAGTCACTGGTACAATTGTATAACGTCATTCTAACGCTCATTTCTTACGATAAATTCACAAAACAATCCTTTCCTTAGAAGCCAGCCTTATGCTTTCTATTGTCTCATGTCCCTTTACAGTTTATATTGTTTGTTTATTGTAAGCGAAGAGAGGAAGCTTTGTGGATAAGTATTCACTGTTATGCCCATCGCTGTGTCCTGTGGCCTGGCCCTCCCTGTCTCCTTCCCACGGACTTCCTGCCGTTGGCGACCATTCTGAAGGCTCTTGGGTTTGAAAACACTGAGGCTTCTTTTCCTTGACTCCCCTCTCTCTAGTGATCATTAAGAAGAAGAACATATACGGGGCTTGAAGTCCAATGTTTGATTTGAATTCTTGAACAAGTTACCGGGGCAAACCCTCTAACCGCTGAGCCTCAGATTCCTCATTAGTGAGGGGGGCACTAGTAGTTCCTATCCTAAAACTGTTGTAAAAATAAAACCAGAAGCGAGGGTAAACTTGCCCTGTGTTTGTGGGAGTTCAGCAGGTATGCTTCAAAAGAATTTGCCATTTCCCTTGTCCCTCTTGCCATTGTAGAAGGCAGGGGCCTCCTTCCCAGTCTCCCTGCCTCCACCCTCCCTCTTCTGGCCATGCTCCATGGTGGGGCAGCCTTCGTCATTGTATTTCTGCCCTTCTTAGGAACCTGGCACCTCCCTTACTTACTGCTCCAAAACCTCTCTGTCTGTTTCTTGACTTCCCTTAAAGCTTCATGCCTGCTTCCTTGTGGCTTATAGCACACTAGAGGCACAGTGCACAAAATTCGTGCACCCATAGGGTCCCTAGCAGCTGCTGGCTGCCAGCCAGGGCCTTCCTTCCTTCCGCGCCGCCCCCTGGTGGTCAGCGAACACCATAGCGAGTGATCGAACCCCCTGTCTCCCGGTGGAACTCCCGAGGGGACACTTTGCATATTAACCTTTTATGTATACAGATGATTGCTGCCACAGCTTAGAAATAACTGGGGCTTTTTGTGACGGATCACCTGGACAGCTGAGCTTCTGGTGAAAGCGTGTTCTAGGAGAGCCCCATTAGCCACGCACAGCCATTCTGTGCCTCCGCTTCATCGCCCTCGTCCCCACTCGAGCAGGACTCTAGCCCCTGCAAGCCCCCAGTCCCTTACAGGCTGGGCCCTCTCCCAGCCACTTCTGGGCTGGGCTGACTCCCCCCCGCTGTCCCTGTCTCCCCTTTCATAAGCCAGCGAGGCTTCTGAGGCAGCATGGCGTCTAAGCAGAGGAACATTATTGTTTTGTTATCCTTGCTTTTGTTTTGCTGTTTTTTATGGTTTCCTTTTGTTAAAGTTAAAGACATTGACATTCCATGGTAACAGTGATGGAATGTGTCCTGTTTGCTATAATTTCTGTAATGACTTAGATTTAAATCAATGATGCTAAGCTGCCATGAGCCTGAAGGAGCTGGGGAAACACCATGTCAATCATGTAGAAAAGCACCTCCAGGAAGCTCAGCTCAGGCCGGGACCAGGGGAGACAATCGCAGTGGGGTCTGTCCTAGTCGCCCGGGCCCCTCACGGCTGCTGTTGCCCCTAGACCCCCAGGAGAGAGGCTGATGAATGCTCTCTCTTAAAATGTGCATGAGAGCCTGGCTGGCGTGGCTCAGTGGTTGAGCGTCGACCTATGGACCAGGAGGTCATGGTTCAACACTCTGAAATCAATACAAATATATTAAAAAAAATAAAAATAAAATGCTCCTGAGAGTCAGCTTGGGTATTTCCCCCCTCACAGTTCCTAAAGTTTATGCTAACAGGTAGGGTGACATAGATAAGTGACATATCCACCTCTGTTTTAGCCGTTAACACAAAGTGGGGGGGAAAGATCAACCAAAGGACTTGTATGCATGCATATAAGCCTAACTAATGGACATCGACAACAGGGGGGTGAGGGCATGAGTTGGGGGGTCGGGGGGTTATGGTGGGACAAGGACACATGTAATACCTTAATCAATAAAGAAATTTAAAAAAATAAATTAATTACTTTTTAAAAAAAGAAACACAAAGTGGGATTCCAGGCAGGAAGGAGACACGAATTATGACCATTTTATCATGATCACATCATTCATTCAAATATAGCCTCTTTTCCCTGGGTTTTTTTCTTTACTCCTATTTGACTTATAATGCTAGTTCTCTATTTCCAAACATATGGGATTTCTAGTTAGCTTTCTCTCAGTAACTTCTACCATAATTACACGGCCAGAAATATGCTCTGTGGTTTCATTCCTCTGAAATATATTGAAATTTGCTTTATGGCCAAAGTAAACAGCGTTAATTTTTATGACTGTGTCATATAGGCCTAAAAGTAATGTGTTCCCTACGGTTGTTCGGTAGGTGTTGGGGTGTAGCTATATGACTAAGATGGCTTCACACCTGCGGGTGCTCTGGGCGCTCGCTGTATGCGTTGCTGTGAGAGGGGTGAGACCTCCCCCTCTCTTGTGTTTGGTTCTTCTTGAGGTCCCGCCATCCTTTGCTCTGGATACTTCCCGGCCATCGCGCAGGGGAAACCCTGGAGTCAGAAGTGGAGGAGGGCCACGCAGAAGAGGGGGCCAGGACCGGGCTGGGAAGGTCCGAAAAGCAGAGGCCTGAATGGTTCCAGGGAGGACGGGTCGGTAGGGATAGATGGGCATCGATCTAAGAATGAGATCTCGCCGAGTGTCCCCTGTGATAGACCATGGGCGAAGCCAGGCGTCGGCTGAGAGGGAGTATAAAGAGCCAGGTTGCCAAGGTAGCGCCCAACAGGAGCCTCCCACTGCTTTTAAGAGTCACTTCACCTGCTACTTGTCTTGCTCACCTGATGACTTACTAACTTACTGACCTATTCACCTGCCCAAACCTTCCTCCCTCCCCTTAGGACCTGACCTGCCCCTATACTGTCTGGAACCGTTTCTCTTCTCCTCCCATCTTCCCTGCACCCCTTCCTGCCTCAACCCCTCCCTAACCCACCCCTATCCCTGACCCACCCTACCTAGCCCTCCCCACCTCGCCACTGTGTCCTGCTGGTGGCCTCAGGGACCCTGGGGTGCCCAGGGCAGGGGCTGCCAAGGATCCTGCTCTGGGTCCTTCTGTCCAGGTTCCTTTTACTCCGACATGAATGAGTAACATGGGCATCAGTGGTTTGTTCCCTTTTAATGGGAACAAACACTGTGGTTAACAGCAGCATTTTTGGAGGCCTTGGTGGTCACTAGTCCTTCCTGAAGCCCGAGGCGGCCGGCAGGTGTCCTCACTGCGGAAGGGCGCAGGCACAGGGGTGCAGCGAGGCTGGTCCTGTCGGTGCCGCTGGACCCAACTCAGCGGGGTGACAGGAGAGAAGCCTGAAACTGGCCAACTTTACAGAATCAATAGGGAAAGATTTGCTTTATTTTAACTGAAGTATAATTGCCATTCAATGTTGCATTAGTTTCAGGCATACAGTATAGTGATTGGACATTTATCTACATTTATCTACATTGAGATGGCCACCATGATAGGCCAGTCACCATCTGACCCCATGCATAGTTATTATGATTTTATGGTGTTTCTGGCTGACTTATTTCACCTAGCATAATATCCTCTCGATTCATCCATATTGTCACAAATGGCGAGATTTTATTCATATATATATATATATATA
>NW_005873544.1:0-5969 GCF_000147115.1 Myotis lucifugus | reverse complement strand
AAAAAAAAATGGCAGGGGAGCAGTTGCTCACATTCCCATTAGGTAACTAAGAGGGTTCTCCAGGGGATGATAGTGAGGAGTGGCCGGTGGTTGGAGCAGGGCACTGCGGGCTGAGGAACGAGCTGTAATGACTGGGAATGTCTGTGACAGTGACACCGAGCGTGTGTTAGGGCCATTGCTGGGATAATTCATCCCCAAGAGGTTTTGATTCTGGATGGGAGGAGAAACCCAGAGATCAGTGGGCCTTTCTTAGCCTAGAACAGGGGTGGGCAACCTTTTTGTGACCAGCAAAATCTCTGACTCAAAATTCTTCTGCGTGCCAACCCTAATTTTTTGAGAACATGTTACGCCTACTTGATATCTCTTAAGGTGTACATATGTGAAGAACCTTGAAGAAATAATAAAATTCATTTGAGTGACAAAAACACAGTATATGATGATGAAAAATACATTTATTTTTTAATGTATACATGTACACTGATGGTCCGACAGAAAACTTTATGACTCCGTTTGATATTATCAGTGGGACTTTTGCTGCTGCATCACTGATGACAGAGATTTTACATCAGGTTTATATTCCGTGACCTTCAGAGATATGCACGAACTACTACTTTCATCCATCAGGCTACTCCTATTACGAGACTTAACAAAATTCATCACTGAGAACAAAGATTCACAAGCGTATGTGGATGAAACTAAAACACTGGTCGATCTAGGAAGGCAGGGAGAGTTAAGGCAGAGGCATAGAAATTGCTCTTCCTCTCTCTCGTCAATCCATGTCTATGGTCTTTAAGATAACTTATTATGTAAAATTATTTATTTATCTAAGATGCACCTACACTGAATTTATCTGAAAAATAAAAAAGTCAACATTAAAAAAAATTGTAAATGGAAGATTATAAGAGAGGGTTTCGCGTGCCAGCAAAAGTTACTGGAGTGCCATGTTTGGCACGCGTGCCAGGGGTTTCCCACCCCTGGCCTAGAAGATGATGCAGGCCTGCTTCCCTACAAATGTAAACACCAAGTGTTCCTTCCTCTTGGCTGGCCTGGGGGAGGGGTCACAGGAGGTTGGCCAGCCCACCCTGCACTGATCAGGGGCAGGGCTCACCAGGGGGAGGGGCCTCAGGCAGTTGGCCGGCCAGCCCCGCCCCTGGTTGAACTCCAAGTCTAGGGGACAATTTGCATATTAGGCTATTATTATGGATAATAATTTGCACATTAGGCTTTTATTATGGACAACTGATCGCTATGACTTGCACTGACCACCAGGAAGCAGATACTCAGTGCAGGAGCTGCCCCCAGCCCGCAGGCCCCAGGCCAGCCAAAGTAGGTGCCAGCAGGGGCCCCCTGATCACCTTGCCGGTCACCCCACTGATCAGCCTTGATCGCTGGCCAGGCCTAGGGAGCCTACCAGTGCACGAATTTTGTGGACTGGGCCTCTAGTATAGAATAGTTTCTTATTTTTTGTTTTTCTGTGGTATCAGTTGTAACTTTTATTTCATTTCTGATTTTATTTGGACTCTTTCTCTTTTTTTGACGAGTCTGTCTAGAGGATTTTCAAATGTGTGTACATCTTCAAAAAAACCACTTTTAATTTCATTGATCTTATAAAAATTACTAGAGGCCCGGTGCACAAAAATTTGTGCACTCGGGGGGGAGAGGGGTCCCTCAGCTCATCCTGTGCCCTCTCGCAGTCTGGGACCCCTCAGGAGATAATGACCTGCTCGCTTAGGCCTGCTCCCGGGTGGCAGAGGGCAGGCCCAATCCCTAGGTGCAGTCCCTGGTCGGGCTCAGAGCAGGGCCGATGGGGGAGTTGGGGCGCTGCCCCCTGTCATACACAGAGCAGGGCGGATGGGGAGGTTGCGATGCCACCCCTAGTCACGCTCAGGGTAGGGCCGATTGGGGGGTTGGGGTACCGCCCCCTGTCACACTCAAGGCAGGGTCGATGGGGAGGTTGTGGCGCCACCCCCTGTCATGCACAGAGCAGGGCCGATCAGGGGGTTGGGGGCACTGCCTCCTGTCACTCACAGAGCAGGGCCCATCAGGGGGTTGGGCACTGCCTCCTGTCACTCACAGAGCAGGCCCATCAGGGGTTGGGGCGCTGCCCCTGTCACTCACAGAGCAGGGCCCATCAGGGGTGGGGGGGCTCCGTCCCCTGTCACACACAGAGCAGGGCGGATCAGGGGGTTGAGGAGCTCCCCCCTGTCACACACAGAGCAGGGCTGATCAGGGGGTTGAGGAGCTCCCCCCCTGTCATGCACAGAGCAGGGCCATCAGGGGGTTGAGGACCTCCCCGCTGTCATGCACAGAGCAGGGCCCATCAGGGGGTTGAGGAGCTCCCCCCTGTCATGCACAGAGCAGGGCCCATCAGGGGAGTTGGGGCACCACCCCCTGTCACACACAGAGCAGGGCCCGTGGGGGGGGGTTGGGGTGCCGCCCTCTATCACCCACAGAGCAGGGCCGATCAGGGGGTTGGGGAGCTTCCCCCTATCAGGCACAGAGCAGGGCTGATCAGGGGGTTGGGGTGCCTTCCCCTGTCACAAACAGAGCAGGGCGGATAGGGAGGTTGTGGCCCCGCCCCCTGTCACACACAGAGCCGCAGGGCAATCAGGGGGTTTGGGCGCCGCCCCCTGTCACGCTGATCCCGGTGCCAGGAGGCCTCGCTGCTCTGCTGATCCCGGTGCTGGGAGGCATATTACCCTTTTACTATATAGGATAGAGGCCTGGTGCATGGGTGGGGGCAGGCTGGTTTGCCCTGAAGGTTGTCCTGGATCAGGGTGGGGGTCCCCACTGGGGTGCCTGGCCAGTCTGGGTGAGGGGCTGAGGGCTGTTTTCAGGCTGGCGGGTGACTGAAGCTCCCAACCACTCCTTTTTTTCTTTCTTTTTTTGTTTTATTCTGGGCCAGCTTTAGCTCTGAGGCCTCAGCTGCTGAAAGCAGGTTTCTGGCCTTTGTTTACCTTCTGTATTTGATACAATGTTGCGGTCCGGCTGGCTGAAGCCCGGCTGACTAAAGCCGGTTTCTGGGGTTTTGTTTAGCTTCTATATTTGCAACATAGTTGCTTGGAGTTGCAGCTGAGAGGCCGGCAAGTCAGGCGGGGAACGTTGGAGTCCGCCGTCACTGGAGCAAGCAAGCCTCCCTGTTCGCATCAGCTGCGTGGCTACCGGCCGCCATCTTGGCTGGCAGTTAATTTGCATATCGCCCTGATTAGCCAATGGGAAGTGTAGCTTTGCTCTCCTTTCTATGTTTTTGTCTGGTTTTCTTCTTGGTTGACTTCTAGTTTCATACTGTTGTGGTTGGAAAAGATGCCTGATATGATTTCAATCTTCTTATATTTATTGAGACTTGTTTTGTGGCCTTACATGCAGCCTGTCCTGGAGAATGTTCCATATACACTTGAGAAGAGTGTGTATTCTGATGTTTTTGGATAGAATGTTCTGCATATTATCTATTAAGTCAATCTGCACTAGTATGTCATTGAAGATCATGATACCTTATTGATATTCTATAGGATGATCTCTCCATTGCTGTATATGGGATATTAAAGTCCTCTACTATTATTGTATGACTGTCAATTTATCTCTTTTTTAAAAATATGTTTTTATTGATTTTTAGAGAGAGAGGAAGTGAGAGGGAGAGTGAGAAAAACATCAATGTGAGAGAAATACATCAATTGGCTGCCTTCTTCAGGCCCCCTACTGGGGATTGAGCCCACAACCCAAGCTTGTGCCCTGACTGGGAATCCAACCGATGACCTCTTGGTGCGCAGGATGACACTCAATCTACTGAGCCACACCGGCCGGGCCAATTTATCTCTTTATGTTTGTTAATATTTGCTTTATATATATATATAGGTGTTTTATGTTGGGTACATAAATATTTGCTAGTATTATGTCTTCTTGTTGGATTGATCCCTTTATCATTATGTAGTGCCCTTGTCTCTTTACAATCTTTGAAAGTTAATTTTGTCTGTTATAAGTATTACTACCCCAGCTTTCATATATATATATAGTTTGTTTTGTTTATTCTCACCCAAGGATATTTTTCCATTGATTTTTAGAGAGAGTGGAAGGGAGAAGGAGAGACAGAGAGAAACATTGATGTAAGAGAGACACATTGGTCAGTTGCCTCCTACATGTACCCTGACCAGGGCCCGGGAACCTGCAACCTTGGTACGTGCCCTTGACCTGATTCGAACCCAGGACCCTTCAATCTGTGGGCCAACGCTCATCAACTGAGCCAAACTGGCTAGGCCTTCCCATGTCCATTTCCCATCAGTTCTGAACTTGGAAGAGGACCAGGTATTATTTGAGCCCAAGCCAACCTAGGATGTGGGGCCATTGCACCAAGGTCGCAAGATATAGCACCAAGGAGAAAAGCTAGGAGACTGCACACATAGGTTGCCGTATTTGTGAATCTAGAACATGTGCATATAAAGGCAAGAGGGCTAATGACCTGCCCCAGGGCATTAATACCAGCTTATAGCTGCAGAGCTGAATTAGGAGTGGGCTCCGTTCTGTGTTCAGGAAGATCGACGTGATGTCACTATTGGGTGTTCAGGGAGAAGATCGACGTGATGTCACTATTGGGTGTTCAGGGAGAAGATCGACGTGATGTCACTATTGGGTGTTCAGGGAGAAGATCGACGTGATGTCACTATTGGGTGTTCAGGAGGGAGTTCTACACAGTATCACTATTATGATCACATGGAGACCACACAGCTCTGCAGCAGGTGTTAACCTGTCAATGTCAGAGCAAGACCGGCGGGGTAAGGACCTGGGGGACAGGACAGAGTTGGCCACTGGGCAGTGGCAGGAAGATAACCTGTCAATGTCAGAGCAAGCTGCAGTTGCCCTGAGCTGGGCCCCAGGACAGAGTTGGCCACTGGGCAGTGGCAGGAAGAGGGCGGCCACCCCATGACTGCTGCAGTTGCCCTGAGCTGGGCCCCGGGACCCACGAGAAGGAGCTTCTTGGGCCGACCTCTCACCCGTCACAGCCATGGAGCAGCTGTGTTGTCCAGGCTGACATTTCGCATGCCTCCTGCTGTTTGGATTTCTCTCGCCTGCCCTTCAGCTGACACTGTGAGGCAGATGCCCCAGGAGTGGTCCTGGCCTCAATACCAGCTGGAGAACTATGGGGACAGGAGCAGGGCTTTGCCTCTGACAGGCTGGCTCGGGTCAGCTCAGTGCCCACTGCTGCGCTGAGCTGACACGACACCTGGCATGAGTCCCTCCTAACCCTGTTGCTCCATCCTGATGGCTCCTGCCCGCCCTGTGTCCCCTGCATGGACAACACACCAGCAGACATGACACAGCCCACATCCCTGCTGGCCTGTGGTGTGTGGTTTTTGACCTCGTGTAGGAAAGTTTTCACAACACAAGCCCAGCTGGTTTTTGCAGTCTTTATTAAAGCTGGGGACAGTGAACCACAGGGAGGGCTTAAGGTAAGAGAAGCAGAGCGAGAGGAAAAGTGAGGGAAAGGGGGCCTTGGAGACAGGGTCAGGGGGTAGCCTGGATCGAGCTGCTCCCCTGGTTGCAAGTCTCGTGGGGTCCCTTAGAGCAGCGGTCGCCAACCTTTCAGACCTCACAGACCACCAGTGGCCCTCGGACACCGGCTGGCGACACTGCCTCAGGGTTTAGGACAGTGATGGCGAACCTGTGACACGCGTGTCAGAGGTGACACGCGAACTCATTTTTTGGTTGATTTTTCTTTGTTAAATGGCATTTAAATGTATAAAATAAATATCAAAAATATAAGTCTTTGTTTTACTATGGTTGCAAATATCAAAAAATTTCTATGTGACACGGCACCAGAGTTAAGTTAGGGTTTTTCAAAATGGTGACACGCCGAGCTCAAAAGGTTCGCCATCACTGGTTTAGGAGAAAGAAGAGCAGGACAGGCGTGGGTGTGGCTCTCTTGTACTTGAGGCTTTTTACCTCTGGTTAGTCTGCCAGAACCCTGGGGGAGGCCT
>NW_005873543.1:17956-24287 GCF_000147115.1 Myotis lucifugus | reverse complement strand
AAACAATGCAATTGAATTTGAAGCTGCAGCTCAAATATGACAAATATTATGTCCATTCACATCTCAGTGACCAAAGCCTGTCATATCTGTGGGCTGGAAAGTAAACACAGCTAAATTGGCAAGAGAACAAATACTTGTGAGCAAATAATATAATTATTGCAGCAAAGCATTTATGGAATAAAAACATAAGACTCTTATTAACTAAAACTTGTGTAACAATTGATGGGAATTGCAGTTGAGAACCAAAAGGTCACTGTCCTCCTCATTTCTCATCTATATTACTGTATTTCTGTCATACGAATATGACTCTGTTGCCTCACCTTCTGAAATATCACCTACAATATGTTTCAGTTGAGAAAGCAATACAGTTGTGTGTTGCTTTAAACTGGATTATTTAATGCAAATAAGAACCATGTTTATATTGAGCTACTATTTACGTTTTATTACACCTAGAGGCCTGGTGCACAGATTCATGCACTGTTGGGGTCTCTCGGCCTGGCCGGTGGGGATTGGGATGAAACTGGCTCTCTGACATCCCCTAAAGGGTCCTGGATTGATGGAGGATGCAGGCCAGGCCGAGGGACCCCACCAATGCACGATCAGGGCTGGGGAGGGACTGGGAGAGGGCTCCAGAGCGTGTCCGGCCCATCTCTCCCAGTCCTGATCAGCTGGACCCCAGCAGCAAGCTAACTTACTGGTCAGAGCATCTGTCCCCTGGTGGTCAGTGCACATCATAGCTACCGGTCGAACGGTCAGACTGTTGAATGGTCACTTAGACTTTTATGTATATAGATTTCCAAACCTCTTTCAAACACATACGTAAGGCATTTGTAGAAATCAATCAATCTAGCTGAAGAGTAAGGTTTTTGTAAATCATTGGGAAATAAGTTTGGTAAAATGGGTCCCAATTGTGTAGGCTGTTCAGTATCAGTTTATCTAACTTATTTGCAAGCAGCCAAATTAACAACCAATAACATTTTATCCCCATCCTAATGGCTTACTATAAACTTTTAATTCAGGAAGGAAGTAAAAGTTGACATAACTGTGCCTTCGCTGTTAAAATCCTATCCAAATCTTATTTCTTCCTCAAGGCCCTGTGGAAATCCTGCCTAGATCAGGGAAGCTGCTTTCAGGCCACAACAGTCTTTTTTTTTGTGTGTGGGTTTTTTTGGAGAAATATTTCTCTAACCTGAGATCATGAATATACATAGTCTTTTTTTTTTATTGCTAAAAGTCATAGTCTTATATTATATCCCAGAAGATGTATGCTTTTCCTTTCAAATTTAAGTTCACCCAGAATGATATTAGAAAGATGCCCAGTTTTTATAAGACTATGGAAAAAGTCAATTTCACATGGTCTGCAGTGCCACAATTATTATTTAATCAAGTGTTTTATATTCAAACAGTTTTTTTATTTTTATTTTTTATTAAATCTTTATTGTTCAGATTATTACATTTATTCCTCTTTTTTCCCCCCATAACTCCCCTCCACCCAGTTCCCACCCCACCCTCCGCCCTCACTCCCCACACACTGTCCTCTTTCATAGGTGCGCGATTTTTGTCCAGTCTCTTCCCGCATCCCCCACATCCCTTTCCCCCCCAAGAATAGTCAGTCCATTCCCTTTCTATGCCCCTGATTCTATTATAATCACCAGTTCATTCTGTTCATCAGATTATTTATTCACTTGATTTTTAGATTCACTTGTTGATGGATGTGTATTTGTTGTTCATAATTTGTATCTTTACCTTTTTCTTCTTCTTCCTCTTCTTAAAGGATACCTTTCAGCATTTCATATAATACTGGTTTGGTGGTGATGAACTCCTTTAGCTTTTTCTTATCTGTGAAGCTCTTTATCTGACCTTCAATTCTGAATGATAGCTTTGCTGGATAAAGTAATCTTGGTTGTAGGTTCTTGGCATTCATCGCTTTGAATATTTCTTGCCACTCCCTTCTGACCTGCAAAGTTTCTGTTGAGAAATCAGCTGACAGTCGTATGGGTACTCCCTTGTAGGTAATTAACTTTCTTTCTCTTGCTGCTTTTAAGATTCTCTCTTTGTCTTTTGCTCTTGGCATTTTAATTATGATGTGTCTTGGTGTGGTCTTCTTTGGATTCCTTTTGTTTGGGGTTCTCTGTGCTTCCTGGACTTGTAAGTCTATTTCTTTCACCAGGTAGGGGAAGTTTTCTGTCATTATTTCTTCAAATAGGTTTTCAATATCTTGCTCTCTCTCTTCTTCTGGCACCCTTATAATTCGGATGTTGGTACACTTGAAGTTGTCCCAGAGGCTCCTTACACTATCTTCATATTTTTGGATTCTTTTTTCAGTTTTCTTTTCCGGTTGGGTGTTTTTTGCTTCTTCGTATTTCAAATCTTTCACTTGATTCTTGCAATCCTCTGGTCTGCTGTTGGGAGTCTGTATAATATTCTTTATTTCAGTCAGTATATGCTTAAATTCTAGTTGGTCCTTTATCACAACATCGAGGGTCTCACTAGATTTCTTGAGGATATCACTACATTTATCAGCAGTTTCTAGGAAATTCTTGAAAAACCTTAAAAGTGTGGTTTTGAACTCTATATTCAGCAGTTTGCTTTCCTCCATTTCTGTCATTTGTGTCCTGTTTCTTTGTCTTTGCATTTTTTATGCTTCCTTGTGTTGATAAAGTGGTTTTCTGTGCTAAGTGTCCTCTGGGGCCCAGTGGTTCAGCCTCCCCAACTACCTGAGGAGGACACTTTTGGTGTTCCCCCTTGTGGTCTTTGTGCACAGTCTTGTTGTAGTTAAGCCTTGATTGTTGTAGTTAACACTGGGAGGGATTGCCCTCCAGGCCAATTGGCTGTGAGAATCAGCTGTGTCTGCAGTGGGAGAACTTCTGTCTTGGAGCTCTAGGGAGGTGCTAATCTAGCCTCTCCCTGAGGCTATCCAGCAAATGCCTCCATGCAAGGCTTGGGCAGGGCGGGTCCCAAGGGATCAACAGGGCGGGCGGAGCGAGCAGTTATGGCTGCTCTCAGTCCTGCCTTCAGAGGCCCCTCTTCTCAGTGTCCCAGCAATTGCTGCAAGTACCTCCGAGAGAAAGCTGCCCTCGAGTTCCGACCAATGCCAGACAGTCCCGCTTCTCCCGTATGAGTCTAGGTCCCCAGAGACTCGCCTGGAACTGGAGCTCAGAGCCTGAGACTCCCTCCTGATTGAAAAAGACAAACTGTGCCCTCAGCCACCAGCCCGCTCCGCGTGCGCCTCTGTACCTTAGTATTTTACTTCCGTACTGCGCCTCCTCTGAGTCTCGATATGCTTTTCTCTTTCCTTCTAGTTGTAGAATTTCCACTCAGCCAGCCTTCCTGTGGTTCTGGGTGATGTCCGTTCCGTCTTTTAGTTGTATTTTTGAAGTGGTTGTGCGAGGCAGCAAACTCCGGTGTTTACCTATGCCGCCATCTTGGTTTCTCCACAACAGTCTTTTCATTGCATTGAGTCAAAGACTTTAAACTTTCTAGTCTGAGGATGTGCTTTGGTCAATATATGGGTGGAAAGAAAAGTTTGAGGAGCTAAGAGAAATTATGAAATTATGTATCAGAAGCACATTTGACCCATTATTACCCTGCTTTGAACTCAATTAGGAAAAAATATGTTTTTCATTTTAAATTCCTCATTGCTTTTGATACCAATATTTTAGTACTCCCACAAAAATATTAGATGATATCATTGTAAAATTTATTTAGAAAATAAACACTGAGTGGCCAGATTATTATGATCACCCCATTAATACTTTGTTTGGCCACCTTTTGCCTTCAATACTTCGACAATTCTTCTTGGCATTGACTCCACAAGATGTTGAAAGGTGATGCGAGAAATCTGACACCATGCCTGATGAATAGCACTGTCCAGTTCTGTGAGATTTGATGGTTGTGGAACCAGCTGCCTGATGGCTCTTTTAACTTCGTCCCACAAATGCTCAATTGGATTGAGATCTGGTGATTGTGGGGGCCACCTAAGCAAGGTAAAGTCTCCCTCATGTTCTTGAAACCACTCCTGCACAATATGAGCACCGTGGCATGGCGCATTGTCTTGTTGGAAGAAGCCATCTCCATTGGGATACACCATCAACATGATAGGATGAACTTGATCAGCAATGATACTTAGGTATGTTGTGCTATTCAGACGTTGTTCCACATCAATTAAAGGGCCCAAATCATGCCAGGAAAACATGCCCCAAACCATAACACTGCCCCCACGAGCTTGAAGGGTTGTACTCATGCATGTGGGGTGCATGCTTTCATGCTGTTTCCGCCAAATTCTCACTCTGCCATCTGCATGATGCAACTGGAAACGTGATTCATCAGACCGCATGACTTTTTTCCAATGCTCGAATGTCCAATCCTTGTGTTTCTGTGCGAATTGGAGACATTTTATCTTGGTAACTGCAGACAGCAAAGGTGTTTGAACAGGCCTTTGGCTTCCATATCCCATACAATGCAGTATATGGCTAATTTGCCTACAAACGTCAGGTGGGCATAATAATCTGGCCACTCAGTGAATAATAATATATGTGGTATATACACTGAGTGGCCAGATTATTATGACCACCTGATGTATGTAGGCGAATTAGCTATAATTTCGCGCTAAAGTTGCTGGAGGGCCAGACCATTATAAATAGGAAAGCAGGTTGTTTACCACGACAGTAGAAGTGATTTTTTTCTGAAGATATGGGTAAACAACGTGATTTAACAGCCTTTGAACGTGAGATATATATAGTATATGGCATATATAAAAAACATATAGACTACATGTATATTTATATTCCATTCATACACACATACCATATATCCACGTATTTTTACATATGTATATACCCACAGGTAATATTCTATATTAATTGCATTTCAGATAGTAAAAGGGAGTTAGAAAATACTGATCAAAGAGGATGCGGGGTCTGCTAGAGCTGTACTATAAAGTTGTATATAGGGGGATACATTTAGAAATATTATTCTGGCATCATGATCAAAAGATTGCAAGATATTGATATTTGAGACAAAAAGCAAAACTGATGAGGGCCTGAACTAGGAAACTTTTTTCTGTCTTATAGATTGGAAATCTTGACAGGTTCTATTTGAATAAAGAGTGCCATTGCTAAGAATCATCTTGAAAAATAAGTATTTAAACATAATCTCTCCATATAAAACCCTAATATGCAAATAGACTGGTGGAACAACCGAACAACCAAACAACCGGTCACTATGATGTGCTCTGACCACCAGGGGGTGCACTCGGAACATAGTGGGGATCTGCCGAGGCAGGATGGTGGAGCAGGTGAGTGGGGGCACCAGACCAAGGTGTGGCACCAGTCACTGTCATCTGGGTGAGCCTATGGTGGTTAGTGAAAATTCTTTGTGCTTGTGTGCCACGGTCCTGCCCAGTGCTTGCACCAGCCCCAATCGTTCCACACAGGGCTGCACTGTCAGTGTGTGGGAGTGGTGGCGCGAGTGGGGCTGCCGGCAGACAGGGGACTGGGGGTCATGGCAGGAGGGGCCGGGAGGGGGCACAGAGGATGAGCCGAGACTTGCAGCCCATGCCCACCGCAGCCTCACAGCCCACAGTTCCTTTCAAGGTGCACAAATTTGTGCACTGGGCCCCTAGTTTAAAAAATAATGTAAGTTTCTAAAAAAAACTTAGAAGGATAATGGTATCAAATGCTATTAATGATTCACACTAGTGGCAGTTATTCAACAGTAAATATTTTTGTTGTTTCTTTTCTATAAATTTTGCAAACATTTAAAAAATCTTCAGAATTGATTTTTGAAATAAGACAAGTACCTTCATGTGACAAAAATAATCAAATAAAGCAGAAGTTTCTAATATAAAAAATAAACTGTTTCCACCATTAGTCCCAATTCCTACATACTTTTTATTGTTTTTGTAGTCTACTTGTGGGTAGGATAGAGTAGAACATTTTGAATTTCAACTGAGAAGGGATTTCTTGGTGTTTCCTCCATAGAACGTGTGTGTGTGTGTGTGTGTGTGTGTGTGTGTGTGTATGTGGTAAAATTGACATACAATAAACTGCATATTTTTGAAGTTACAGTTGGTAAGTTTCATGGTATGGATATACCCATGAAACCATCACCACAATCAAGACAATGAACAATTTCATTACCCAGGAAGTTTCCTTTTTCACCTATGTATTCTTTCTCTCCTCCTTTCCCCTTCCTGTATATCTCCCCAGGCAACTAGAGATCTGCTTTCTGTCACTATGGATAGTTGCCTTTATTAGGATTTATCAAGGAGGTCAGAGTCCAGGCATAGAAAAGGAAAATATCAAAACAGATTGGAATTGGTTTTTAGAGA
>NW_005873543.1:3089-16689 GCF_000147115.1 Myotis lucifugus | reverse complement strand
GGGACTGGGGGGAATGGGTGTCGAAAGCAGGAGCTGACTCAGCATGTGCTGATGTGAGTGTAGTGTACCAAAATATTCTCTGGGATTTTAAAGTTCCACTACGCATAATTTTATCACTCATGATTGTTATAACTATGTATGGTGTCAGATGGGTACTAGACTTATTGGGGTGATTACTTAGTAAGTTATATAATGTCTAAGGTTGTGTACTTTAATATAATATAATATAATATGATATAATATAATATAATATAATATAATATAATATAATACAATATAATATAATCTATAATAGTAAAAGTGTAATATGCTAATTAGACCAGACATCCTTCTGGATGACCTTCCAGATGAAGCTGGGGCTGGGAGGGAAGCCAGTGTCCCAGGTGCCTGCCAGTGGCTGGTCTCAGTGCCAGAGGGAAAGCTGGTGCTGGCAGCCAGGGGAAGGAAGGCCTACTCTTGCACAAATTTCGTGCATCGGGCCTCTAGTATAATATACTATGATATAATATGATATAATATAATGTATTTATTTTTTTAAATTATAATTTAAAAAAATTGAAACCCCCCACAATAAACAAGCAAATAAAACTAAATTAGAAAAAAAGGAGAAATAATTAATTCTTATGGCGATTATGACAATTGCACGCATAAACTATATAAAATGTCTAACATCAAAAGTAATGTAACAAATACTTGGGATTGTCAGCAATACCTAAGTAACCTTAGTATTTCTGGATCTGTGGAGTATTCCAGGGATGTCTGAAATACTTCAAGTTGCCACATCTACTATGAAAATGGCACCTCTGGTTTTCTGTATTTCTTCCATATTGAGTGATTTTCAAAGTGAGCTTTGGAAATAAGCGGTGTTTGGTACAATAGTTAAGAACACAGGCTCAGCAAAGGGAACCGCACAGTCCTTTTTAGACTGGCATGAGGCAGTGTGGCATGGAGCATATAGGACATGCAGCAAATTCTCAATAGACCTCAACTGAATGAAAGTCATTGTTTAAGATTTAAAATATGAAACTCAAAAAGTGCCCAGATCAAAGTGGCACGAATTTAAAATATTGAAATTATATGCTAAACAGAACATGACAACTGGTAAAGACCAGGAAAGAGAGATTCATGCTGAATCTAAATGCAAAATTCTTTTTTCTCATCAGATTCTTCAGAAAGAGACTCTACACCTTTAAATCACAACCTTACAGGAGAGTAGGGCTATGTTGTTGCATACACATAGACTAAATTAATAAGAAACAAATGTAGTTTTATTACTGTGCAACAAAGCATCTTGTTGTCTTTTTAAAATAGCATAAAGAACAGCTGGAGATATTGTTTGATATTAAATCAGTGACATTTGGGTCCTAGTGATAGTAATAATGACTGTGTTTCTCATTTTATGAAAAATTATGTCAGCAGAACCACTCAAAGTGTTCTTTCCTAACAGTTCTTATATCTACGTGAGTTTGCATCATATTCGTATCTCAAAAAGTAATTCTGACTTGCTATCGTTTAAAAATACAATGTTTTTAATAGAACAGATATGAGGCAAAAAAAGAAAAGAAAAAGAAAAAGAAAAAGAGCACAGCATTGGGAGCCTGAAAACGAAGGCGCTAAACCAGGGGTGGGCAAACTTTTTGACTCGAGGGCCACAATGGGTTCTTAAACTGGACCGGAGGGCCGGAACAAAAGCATGGATGGAGTGTTTGTGTGAACTAATATAAATTCAAAGTAAACATCATTACATAAAAGGGTATCGTCTTTTTTTTTTTTTTTTAGTTTTATTCATTTCAAATGGGCCGGATCCGGCCCGTGGGCCGTAGTTTGCCCACGGCTGCCTAAACTATAACGTGTGAAGTGGGTCAATTATTTGCCCCCTTTGGCTAGTTTCTTTATGGAGTATCCATGTTTGAGGGTTGCGAACATTCAGTAAGTTAATGTGTGTTTGATGCTTAGAAAAGTGCCAAGTCTGTATAAGATCAATGAAATGTTTGCTGTTACAGATGCTTCTCCACTTAGCAGCGGTTCTCAACCTGTGGGTCATGACCCCTTTGGTGGTTGAACGACCCTTTCACAGGGGTCGCCTAAGACCATCCTGCATATCAGATATTTACATTATGATTCATAACAGTGGCAACATTACAGTAATGAAGTAGCAACGAAAATAATTTTATGGTTGGGTCACAATATGAGGAACTGTATTTAAAGGGCCAGAAGGTTGAGAACCACTGTATGTGGTTACATCCTGATTAAACCCACATAAATTGAAAATATCGTAAGTTGAAAATGCATGTAATACACCTAACGCACTGAACATCATAGCTCACCCTAGCTTACCTTAAATGTGCTCAGAACGCTTACATTAGCCCACAGTCGGGCAAAAACCATCCTACACAAAGCCAATTTTATAATAAAGTGTTGAATATCTCATGTAATTTATTATGTGTTTTGCTTTCACACCATCATGAGGTTGAAAAATCATTAAGTTGAACCATTTTAAGTCCAGGATCATCTATATTGGCACGGTTGTTACCAAAGTTAAAACATACTTCGCTCGTGAAGGCGTGGATCCCCCTTCTTTCTGCCTCTGTCACATAGAAGCCTGTGAGCATCATTGTAGCATATTGATCCTCAACAGGGTACAGCGTCTTTTTCAAAACGTGAGACAGCCCGTCTTTAAGTCGCTTCCTGCATTTCCTTTATCCCGAGGAGTTAGATATGAGTCAGCAGAGTTGATCCTTCCCTTTTAATATTGCTTAGGGACCAAGCCCCAGCCGCCGGCCTCTCTGCCCCAGAGCTTCCACCAGAAGACTTCTATGAGGTATAGAAACAAGGGAATGCATTTTGGTGAGAACCGTGAAATGTGGGTTCAAGCATGACATATTAAGCACTGGGGAAAGTACTAATTTATGACAACCTTCCAGACTTCCTGCCAGGACACCTCCCATCCCGAAAAAGTAGAGTTCTCATATATTGGGGGCATAATTATATGAAAAACGATTCTTGTTTATCTGAAATTCAAATTTAGTTGGGTGATCTTTTATTTGCTAAATTTGGCAGCCCCATGGGGGCAATAAGACACGTCGTTTTAAAGGATCACACAGCCAGAGGAGTTAGAGCGGATATTCATGTACCATTGAAACGGACCCTTCACGAGCAGCAGTGTCCCCAGGAGCCTATGTTGGCTCCTTTTGTGAGAACCACATAAAGTGAGTTTGAGAGAGTAACCCGCTCCATCTCAAAAAGACCACTGGCACCCACTTACTATGCTGCAGCTGAAAATATCTTCTGGAAAGCACTCCACGTTCTTCATTTCTTGTTTTCGTTACTGTGCTAAGTGAAATTTAAATGCTAATCAAAATTTTAAAAATATTGTGGAACAATAAGAAATGGCCTGCATTCCAATTTAAACAGACACATCATTTAATCCCTTCATTGAATTAATAGTGTTTAAGATGGACTCTCAGATGCCTTGTCTGATACAAGTTGGTACAGTACTAGTTGCTTTCTTTTTTGACCATAGTCTTAGGGGAGTTGAAGATTTTAAAATGAAAAAAAAATTAATGTGTTTATAAGTTGATGTTTCAGTTCAAGTAGCATCTGCAATTTCAACATGTGAGCATCTGTGTGCTGGTAAACTCTCATTAAAATTACTGTAGAATTCATGGTTTCTGGGTTCATCTTTGTTTTTTATTTAAACACACAAGGTTAAAAGAATTCTTCCTACTTTTGTCATTTCAAATTGCTTGAGTTGGCTCTGTGAGTCATTACAAATAGATGGTATTTCACCCGTGAAGGGTGAGTATAATGTTTTTGCCCTCATGAAACATGTAGCTCAGGTTTTGAAAGCTTTTTCTTTTTATTAAAGGGGAGTAAAAAACTCTCCTTACAGATAACCTACCCCACTTATTTTATTAGGATTCTGTGCAGATGAATAATTTAGACCTGTTATCTTTGAGTTCTTGAAATGAGATTGCATAATCACCTGAATTATCTTTTAGTTCCTCAAGTCCAGAGAATTCTGTAATGCTCTATAAGATCACTATGAATGCTGTGATGAGAAATTTGAATGCCAATTTAGTCCAATAACAAAATGTATATTAAACTATTGTATTTCAGTGCTAAGAACTGACATTGCTTGTATTACTAATGCTTTTGAAGTTATAGGTAATGTGTTGCATATTCATCTTGCATGTAATAGTAGAAAGAACACTGGACCAGACCATAATAGTTTGGATCATAGTCCTGGCTCTGGAGGTTTTGAATATCTAATCTTGTTGGAAGATCCCTTTAGCATTATTCAGTTTAGTTCTCTGATAAACGCTGTTTCACATTCATGAGTCATTATGGGTTTTACTAAGAAAATTTTAAAAAATGGGTTGGCAACTTTTAATTTAGTCAATAAAACATTAAAATATGGTACCCGTAACTATAACTAATCTTTACAAAGAGAAAATTTTAACACACACACAAATACACACACACACACACACACACACACACACACACACAGCCATGAATTCACTAATGCAAAATAAATTATGATACTAGACTGAATAAATTTGGCTCTGTTTTTTTAAAAAACTCCCTAGAGACAACAGTGGAAGAAGAAAAATTTTCCCTTTTATCCTCATATTTATTATTTTTTCCATCTCATCACTTATGGAAAAGAAGGGGATTTATTTTAAAGACAGACTTTATTAACATAATACTATATAGATTTAATCTAGGAGAGGCAATCAATATTGGCAAGAGAAAGATTTGTTTGTCTTGTAGATATCTCAATTTGAAGGTCCTAATTTCCCTCCAGTGACATACACTGGGGACCTAACAACACGTTCAGAGAGGACCTGGAAAACTGGGAGAAGAGCAGAGGAGAGAAAAAGATCAAGAAAATCATGAGGGACAGAATGGTTAAGGGAGGGAGAAGAGGGGAAGGGAGGTGAACAGAAGAGGGGGAGTTTCCGGATGTTGAGGCAGACACTGAATTGACTGAATGTTAAGTTGGAAGAAAAGTAAAACTATCATTTGGACAATATACATGACATTTGTTTCATAATAAGATATACTTCTGGGCAATCGATTGCATATGACCCATTCCTAGGGTATTTATAACATTTTTTCTCCTGGTTGTTAAAAACTTTGTCAAGGACTAGCATTTGGGATCTACTGATTCAAAATATTTCTAGCCTGCAAGAAGGTCAAGGTTTCACATTCCACATGGTTTTATTCTCTATCTCAGATATCCATTGTTCCTTCTTTATCTAGATCATTTCTAGTCATTTTTCATGATTCATTGCAAATAGTAACTTCTCCAAAAAAACCTTCTTTTTCTAAATCTGATGCCCTTCCTCTGTGCTGTCATAGCACCCTTGTCATTTTTAGCTTCTTTTTATGATACTGAATCATACTTGCTCATTTTAATTGTTTGTCTTTTACTTATGTGTAAAATTCCTGACAGTAAGAACTGTGTCTTAACTTTTTTCGCACCTCACTTTGTGTTGAATGAATAAACGCTGTTTCACATTCAGGAGTCATGAACTATTTCCCTGCCTACAACGCCTCCCTTCTTGTTTGCTGGGAAATTTCTCCTTATATATTTTAATATCCTTCATGTTAAGCTGATTGTTAGGTCGCCAGAGGCCAGAGTGGTGAGGGATTACGAATTTATTTGATCATCCGCACACCAGGTGGCTGAGCCTGGATGGCTCCAGCACCCAGTGGTGGGGAGTCAGAGGCTTTTAAAGGACTTTTGGGGGGCTTTTTCCTGGGCGGAGACTGCTTTGTGCAAACCCGGAGGGGAGAGAATGGAATGTGGTCACCACAAGTGAAATGTGGTCTCAACAAAGGGAATGTCCATAGTGAAATGGCCTGAAAAGCCAGTTCCCTGGGGGAGGGATATCAATTCAATTGCTTGATCAAACCTAACATTGATCTGCAAATCTTTCTTCATCTCTTCTCTCACTGCAGCAGATTTGATGATTTGATCCTCTGCCCTAATTTTGTACTTTTCATTAAAGAGTAATTTTCAAAATAATAAAATTATGTCTCTCATTCAAATGTAAAATAGAACACATGTGAACTATTTTATTTAAGTCATCAATTAATAAGTGAACCAGTAAGATGTCACAACAATTTCAAATAAGAATTGGATTTATGTGTCTCCTGGACAAGTCCATTTGCATTGCCTAGCACAGGAACCATTTACACGACTGTGGACAAGGAATATCTGCATTCCCATTAGTTTTCTAGAGGCTAATTTCCATCTCTACAGAGCTGTAGAATATTCTAGTCAAAGACAATGAAAGACACAGATTCTTATAGAACCATATAACTTCAACATTCCACTGAAAGGACATTCAATAATCTTTTTGCCCATATGAAAGTCATTCACGTTTTCCCCAACACTTATAAGAGTATATTATTAAGTTTTCACCCTTTTGAAATTATTTTCTTATTCCTCCCCCTGCCCCATCTGCTCCCCCAGTAAGCCCTTTAGGAAAAAGACTTGACTCTGGGCTGATTAAAAAATTTACCAACCTCCCTTTTTTTCTTTAAATTGTCTTTATTGTTGAAAATGTTACAGATGTCCCCTTCCCCCCCCATTGTTCCCCTCTACTCTTGCCCCTCCCCCCAACTTTCACTGAACCATTGTCATCGTCTGTGTCCATAGGTTATGCATTTATGCATGTAAGTCCTTGCTTGGCTGAAACCAGCTACAACAAAGAAGGTCAGTTAATTAATAAGCTAAAAGTAAAATGTGAGTAACTTTTAAAACCTAATTGTGAGAAAGCATTGGAGAATCGGCACGATTAATAGATAATTCTTGCAGTTCATTTTTTCAGTGTCTTTATTTAATCCCCCAATGCTTACAGCTAGTTTAAGCTCATTTCTCTTAGGGAGAGAATGGGGGATTCTGTAAGGAGCTGAGCACATGAAGAAAGATAGAGATGATGGTAACACAGGTAATAGTAACCAGAAAAATAACTAGTGTTAGAGAATCTACCACAGGCCAGGCCCTTCACAATGTAGTTTTGTTTTCGTTTGAGATTGGACTGATATTAGCATCCTATAGAAAGGAGCTTAAGTACACGTGGAAGACCACACAGGAATTAAGTGGAAGACTAGGGTTTAAAACCAGCACAGTCAGATTCTGAGTTCTTAACCATTAAGCATTACCTGGGAACAGCCTGAGCACAGGAAAGTCTGCACCAGGACGAGTTGTGATGGGTTGGTGTCTGAGGCTATGCTCACCCAGAAGTTCTTAGCAGAGGCTGGGTCTGTGAACTGTATTAATAGTCAACTCAGTAAATCTAAGCAAGTACCCACCTCCCCTTCCTCATACCCACATAGTAGATGTTGACATGTAAACAGTTTTTCTCATACTTGGTGAATTCCTTATTATCTGTATCAATGGGGATAAAGAAGAGGATGGGCGGCAACATTCAAAATTGAGAACACTAGATACTTTAAACACCCTGATGCTATTAATTAATTAATTAATTAATTTAAAATTAAGTGGTGGTCACAGCTGGAGCCTGGGTCCTCTGCACGAAAACTCTGGAGCAGATCTTTACAAGATGCTCAGTGAATTCCTGATAGAGGCACTTGGTGAACCTGGTCTCTTTCCAGGGGTTTGGGGTGAGATAGACAGGTCTTGGAGATGGCATCAAAGGTGGCCTTGGCAAAGTTGCTCAGGGTGGCAGTACAACCCAGGCCGAGGTGTAGCAGTCATGGAAATCGGCCATCACCAGCAGTGTCTTGGGCACAGGGGCTGAGACAGTGGCCCTGGGCGCAGAAATGAGGTACATCAGCACAGTCACAGCAGCTGGTCACCGTGCAAGAGACAGTGTTGTGCTGGCCCATCTTGTTCCCCCAGTAGCCTGGCAGCACAGGGACAATAGACAGCTTGGCCAGGATGATGGCCACTCAGATGGCAGTGGCTACTTCCTTGGAGCACTTAACACCCAGATGGACATGTCCATTGTAATCCCCAGTTAGGACAAATGCCTTGAGTCGGGTCCTCTGGTCAGCTGCTTATAGTCCAGGATAACCTTCAAAACCTCAACCCTGAGATATCCCTGAGAAAATGTCAGTGATTTCAGATTCCTTGATGGGCAGGGAGAAGAGCGAGGTCATCTCCAGGTACTTGATGTTCATGTCCTTGACCAGGTGGCCCAGCTTGGTGATGGGACTCCACTCCTTGACCTCGACCTTTCCTCTGCAAGCTCCACGCCTCACCGGCAGACTCTGGCCTCTAGGCCTCTACCAAGTCCTCCATGGAAGCTGCCTGGGCCTCTAATTCCAGGGCTCCTGGAGCCTTCAGACCCACACACAGCACCAATGTCATCACCATTTGGTGTTTTCTCAGAGAAGAAGTGATGTTTGTTTTTTATTATTTTATTTTATTTTTACTTTTTTGATGTTTGTTTTATAGACACTCTTGAAAGTATTCGAGAATCCATGGCAGATATTTTAGAAATTCTCTTTAAATAATGTTACATAGTGCTTCCTTGGTTCTGAGTACTGTTCTGGTTGTTTATATGTAAACTCATTTAATTTTCAAAATTACCCAATGGAGTTGGTACTACATCATTTATGGATGAGCAAATGGAGGTATAAAGTGTTAGAGTTGGGATTCAAACACTTGCAATCTGACTTCAAGAGAATATGTTTATCACTGCAGAACTGCCTCATGGCGAGATCACACTCAATAATGTCCAGTTATGGTAAGGGCTGGGGTGGGGGATGAGGGCAGGCTAGAAGAGGTCAACTGGGGGAGAAAGGGACATATGTAATACTTTCAACAATAAGGATTTTAAAAAAAGAAAGTCCAGTTACAGGTGAGAACACCCTGCTTTCTCCATGTCATTATAATTCTATTTTCATCTTGTAACTCACTCTTAGCTTGGGATATAGTCCATGTCGGTACCTTTTGCAGGCTTGGTTCTTTCTGCACTCTCCCTGCATGGATAGGAGGGTTGGGTTTTTGAAGACTTCCTTTTACAAAGTAAATAGGAGTTGAGATGTCAAGAAAATAACAGTAAACAGAAGAGGAATTAGTAACATCAATTTAGCCTCTTTAGTAAGCACCAACCCATTTAACTGGAAACAAATCTAAAGAGAAGTATAGTTTATAGGCTAGCAAACTGGACAAATGAATGTAAGTTTAAAGACCAGCTACAATCATAAATAATAGATATAAGGAATGACCTCTAGGAATTTAATAAAATTCACTGCAGCATCACATCTGGGCTCTGGCTCTTTTTAAAAAAATATATATTTTATTGATTTTTTTACAGAGAAGAAGGGAGAGAGATAGAGAGTTAGAAACATCGATCAGCTGCCTCCTGCACATCTCCTACTGGGGATGTGCCCGCAACCCAGGTACATGCCCTTGACCGGAATCGAACCTGGGACCTTTCAGTCCGCAGGCCAACGCTCCATCCACTGAGCCAAACCGGTTTCGGCGCAGGCTCTGACTCTTATTAGTTGTGTGACCTTGAGCAAACTAAGTAACAACCCTAAGTTCAGTTTCCTCACCTGTAAAATGAGAATACTGAGTCCCTACCTCATAGGGACAATGAGAGATTTAAGTGAGATAATGTTTGCTAAATGCGGAGTATAGACCTGGCATTTGGTAAGTGCTCAATCCATTCTGTTATAAATTACTCCAAAATGTTCTTCCTCAGCCACTAAAAAGTACCTTTGAGGGTATGGAGGATATATACCAGTGGATTTTTTATTTCACAGTAACGCATAAACATGTGCTATGTGGGATGCAGAAATCTTGAAATTGAAACAACTGTCGAAATGAGATCGAACTTGACGAGGTGGAGGGAGGCAAGTAATTCAATAAAGCCAGATGAACTGTGATCTATGTTCACTGAGATTGTAGCTATCTGTTACCAACCATGTGACAGGGCACAGTAGAGTCATTGACAAGAAAATAATCGCTTATATTTAGAAATCCCATCACATCTCATGAAATTCCCCTCCAGTAAATGAACCAGAATGTTTATAAGTGCTTTCATTTTTAAAAAATTTACTTCAACTTTTTCTACTAAATAATTAAGAAAAACATCTGCTTTTTTACTTTGTAAGTATTTTTATATTATCCATCACAATCCTATATAATAAAAGGGTAATATGCAAATTGACCCTAAGGGCGAAACGACCAGAACGATTGACCAGTCACTATGAGGAGCACTGACCACTTCTCGGTCCTTTTGCCCAGCCGACAGGCTCCGATCACCTGATGGAGAAAGGGGAACCGAGGGTGGGTGGCGGGGGATGCGGCTGGTGCCAGGCCAAGGCCCCCACCCTGCCAGTTGCCCCACACACAGAGGGAAACCTGCAGCGATGGCAGGGCTGGCACGTGGTTGGGAACGGCTGACCTCTCGGTCCCTTTCCCAGCCATCAGGCTCCAATCACCCGATGGCAAATGGGGAACCGGGGTGGGTGGCAGCAGGGGCGGGGCCAGCTGCGGGCAGCCGGGAAAGATGGCCCTGATCACAGGCCAGGCCTAGGGACTGCACCTGCGCATGAATTTGTGCGCTGGACCTCCAGTATAGAAATAATTCTGCAAGTTGAATTTTTGTTTTCTGTTATTTTTAGGTCTATTGTAATTCATGAATTTGGGGTCAAGTATCTATTCAATGCCACAATTGATCCCAAAGCTGACTTTTCAGCTGAATAGTTGGCATGCAAGATAGTTGGGGTTACATGCAAAATAGTCTATTATATCATAACAAAGCTTATTTCTTTAGTAATGTTAGAGATTCAGCTGAATTCTTAATATTTTGAAGACATAACTTGAATCTAGAATCTATTTTGAAAATTCTACTTGTACTCCTTATTTTTGTTTTTTTTTTAAAAAATATATTTTTATTTCATAGAGAAAGGGAGAGGTAGAGAGAGATAGAAACATCAATGATGAGAGAGAATCATTGATTGGCTGCCTCCTGCACTCCCCACACTAGGGATCAAGCCCACAACTCAGGCATATCCCCTGACTGGGAATCCAACTGTGACCTCCTGGTTCATAGGTCAATGCTCAACCACTGAGCCATGCTGGCTGGCCTATTGGTATTGTAATACAATTCTTTTCTTATGCAATGAATTTTCTGTAACATATTATTTTAAACCCCATTGTATCATGCTGGTCAATTGGCTGTATCATTTTTGAGCTTTTAATCTAGGAAAGCAGATACATTTTAAATTTTAGAGAGACTATGCTATTTCTTACAATTAAAAAATAGCTTAAAAATGAAATATTCCCCTTCTCCAGAAATTTCATTACCAGAAAATGGTAATAGGAAACACACACACACACACACACACACACACACACACACACAATTCAAACAGTAAGAAATACAATCCTAGTCAAAAGAACACACATAATACATGATATTGTTAACATTACCCAATTTAATATTTTGGCTGGCTTTCCACAAATGCAGCAATTTAGAGTACAGCTTGAGGATCTGGCCAATTTGGCATATCTCAATCATTTTATAGGGCAATAGAAATATTAGTTCCTGTAATTTTCAAGGTAGTCCCTCCTACCCTGTTCATGTACCCCATGAGCCCTTCCACCAGTGTTCAAACAGAATGTCTTCCTAACACAAGCATTTACACTGTGGTTGAATGCTTTGGGATTCCCATATTGTCTTTCCTGAACTTGTGTTTTAGCAGCATTCAAAGCACAACAGCTGGCCCATCGTGAGGTTTTTTTTCCCCCCATAGCCATTGGCTCCTGTAATTCTCTTTGTGTTTTTAATGGCTGTAGATAGCTGCTAGGCCAGCATCTGCTTGAGACACAACTACAGTGAGAAATTCACAATCACAACTTCAAGCCTCTGGGTCTTTGTAACTTACACAGTAGCTGGGGCTCAGATTGTTATGTACATCGGAAAATATGAATATCCGTTCACCAGGGAAAGTAGGAGAGAAAGCAGGGAAAGAATATGGAAAATAAATGAGGGTGTAGTAGTCTGGTCATTTTTTGTTACTAGAGAGAAAGTCTTTTTTAAACAGTATGAAGATGACACAAATATTGTTGTTTTCAAAGTTTTAAAACGGAGGTAAATTCTGTAGAGAACATGTTTAGCTATCACATTCAATTTTATGTTATGCTGGAAGCTCTAAGTGCTGATAGGTCTCTCTAAATAGCAAATCCCCAAATTGATGAAAGAACAAGCACCCACCGGATGGCATGGCTCTGTGGTTGAACGTGGACCTATGAACTAGGAGGTCAGGGTTCAATTCCCGGTCAGGGCACATTCCCAGGTTGCAGGCTCAATCCCCAGTGTGGGGCATGCAGGAGGCAGCTGATCCATGATTTTCTCTCATCATTGATGTTTCTGTCTCTCTCTCTCTTCCTCTCTGAAATCAATAAAGATATACTTCCTCTCTGAAATCAATAAAGATATACTAAAAAAAAGAACAAGCACCCTACCATAGATGTATAAATTTGCTTTCAAGTATAACTCTGCATTTATAGCATAATTTTTATACATTGGTATATTATACTAGAGGCCCAGTGCACAAAATTTGTGCACTCAGGGTGGGGTGGTCCCTCAACCCGGCCTGCACCCTCTGGGAGCCCTTGGGGGATGTCCGACTGCCAGTTTAGGCCCGCTCCCCGCCACTACCACTTCGCTTGCCAGCCATGAGCCCAGCTCAGTGCTTCTGGCTGAGTGGCACTCCCTCTGTGGGAGTGCACTGACCACCAGGGGGCAGCTCCTGCATTGAATGTCTGCCCCCTGATGGTCAGTGTGCATCATAGAGACTAGTCGTTCCGCCATTTGGTCACTTTGCATATTAGTTATTTTATTTATTTATTTATTTATTTTTCTTTATTGATTAAGGTATTACATATGTGACCTTATTAGCCTTTTATTATATAGGATAGTACAAATGATATGAGAACTTGGCCTATGCTTTTTTTCTGTACCTCAATAATATTTTATATTGTATTTGCACTGCATTAATGAATGTTATAGTAATTTGTATGACTAAACTATTTACATCCTTCCATTATATTTCTGAAACATAGCAGTTTGATTGTTACTTTGGGGAAATAGAAATAATAACGGTGGCCATAAACTTTGAGCTGTTTGAAGCATTTGATTATAATTTCTGCGGGCTTGAGCATCTGTCCCCTGTCATGAACTAAGTTATATTGCCAGTGTTTGCACTGATAATCATTTACTTAAGAATAAAAAATAAAGGCCTGTAAAAACTTTCAGCATTACTTAACCTTGTTTGAGTTGGGAAACTTCATGTGAGATATTTTAGATAATTAAGACTGGTGGTAAGGAGTGTTTTTGGGAGAAATACATTTTTTTAATTTGTTTAACAGTATCTTATTTATATGTAGCAAATTATAGCTTGGAAAGATATTAAGATATCCAAATGAAGCTCAGAAGATAATTTTAATAACATTTGGATGACTACTAGAATCTTTTTCTTAAGACTGCAATTATAAATACATATATAGTTCACATCTACTTGTACATTTAGTGTATCAACTATGTAATATGGAAATCATATTTCTGAAGGTCTCCAGATATAAATGTATAACCCAAACTTT
>NW_005873543.1:0-2989 GCF_000147115.1 Myotis lucifugus | reverse complement strand
CAAAAAAATAGTAAATATAAAACTATATATTAGAAAGTAATAGGAACATTTTAGAATAATATTGAAATAAAAACACAAAAATGAAGGAAGACATAAAACATTAGGAAAAGATTGACAAATGTATCTACACAAAATTAAAAAGAATTACAAGGAAAAAAAGAACAGAGGCTAAAGACAAATGGCAAAGGTCCACTTCTTTTTAGTATATGAAAAGCTCTTATCTTTTAATAAAAAAGCAGGAAACTTGCATAGTCATTTCACAAAAAAGAGGCTAAGTAAAGATCACTAGTAATTAAATTTTGCAAATTAAAACAACAGAACCCATTTATCATGTCTTTCGGAAAAAGAGAGCTTGATAATATTCAAATTTGACAATGATATTAGGAAATAGATGGAGATATAGTTCCACTAACTATATATTTCTGCTAACTTTTTGAAGTGTAATTTTGCAAAACCTGTGCAATAGAAAAGTCATAAGAGTTTTGACCCAGCAAC
This sequence comes from Myotis lucifugus, assembly GCF_000147115.1. Taxonomy (NCBI): domain Eukaryota; kingdom Metazoa; phylum Chordata; class Mammalia; order Chiroptera; family Vespertilionidae; genus Myotis; species Myotis lucifugus. The sequence continues at coordinate 2,494 of NW_005873543.1, read as the reverse complement.
TGCACTGTTAGAAATTTACCCCTATTGATATATTTGCAACCATACACATATACATTCTTGTATTATCTATAATGTCAAAACAATGGAAACTACATGAGTGCCACTACTCATTCCATGAATATTAGTAATCTATCTAAGTAGACTACCATGGAGTTCATACAAAAGTATGAGGTCATATATGACAGGCTCACAGCCAACATCATACTCAATGGACAAAAACTAACACCATTTCCCCTAAGAACAGGAACAAGACAGGGATGCCCACTCTCGCCACTCCTGTTCAACATAGTACTGGAAGTATTAGCCATTGCAATTAGGCAAGAAGAAGAAATAAAAGGCATCCAAATTGGAAAAGAGGAAGTAAAACTGTCCTTATTTGCAGATGACATGATATTATACATACAAAACCCTAGAGACTCCATCAAAAAGCTACTAGACTTAATACATGAATTTGGCAATGTAGCAGGATACAAAATTAACCCCAAGAAATCTGAGGCATTTCTATACACCAATAGTGAACTTTCAGAAAGAGAGATTAGAAAAACAATCCCATTTACCATCGCACCAAAAAAATTAAGATACCTAGGAATAAACTTAACTAAAGAGGTTAAAGACCTCTACTCAGAAAACTACAGGACGTTGAAAAAAGAGATAGAGGAAGACATAAACAGATGGAAGAACATACCATGTTCTTGGATTGGTAGAATCAACATCATTAAAATGTCCATACTACCCAAAGCAATCTATAAATTCAACGCACTTCCCATTAAAATACCAATGGCCTTCTTCAAAGATCTAGAACGAACTCTCAAAAATTCATCTGGAATAAAAAAAGACCCCGAATAGCTGCAACGATCCTGAGAAAGAACAACGTAGGCGGGATCTCAATGCCAGATATCAAGCTGTATTACAAGCCCCGCTCCTCTAAAACTGCCTGGTACTGCCCAAGAACAGACATATAGATCAGTGGAATGGAATAGAGAGTCCAGAAATTAGCCCGAACCAATATGCTCAATTAATTTTTGACACAGGAGGCATGAACATACAATGGAGCCAAGATAGTCTCTTCAATAAATGGTGTTGGGAAAATTGGACAGATATATGCAAGAAAATGAAACTAGACCACCAACTTACACCATACACAAGAATAAACTCAAAATGGATAAAGGACTTAAATGTACGACAGGAAACCATAAAAATTCTAGAAGAATACAAAGGCAACAAAATCTCAGACATATGCAATTTCTTCACTGATACAGCTCCTAGGGCACTTGAAACTAAAGAGAAAATGAACAAATGGGACTACATCAAAATAAAAAGCTTCTGCACAGCAAAAGAAACCATCAACAAAACAACAAGAAAACCTACCTCGTGGGAAAACATATTTGCCAACGTCATATCTGATAAGGGCTTAATCTCCAAAATTTATAGGGAACTCATACAACTTAACAAAAAGAAGATAAACAATCCAATCAAAAAATGGGCAAAGGATCTAAATAGACACCTTTCAAAAGAGGACATTCAGAAAGCCAAGAGACATATGAAAACATGCTCAAAGTCACTAATCATCCGAGAGATGCAAATCAAAACAACAATGAGGTATCATCTCACACCTGTCAGAATGGCCATCATCAACAAATCAACAAACGACAAGTGCTGGAGAGGATGTGGAGAAAAAGGAACACTTGTGCACTGCTGGTGGGAATGCAGACTGGTGCAGCCACTATGGAAGGCAGTATGGAGGTTCCTCAAAAAATTGGAAATGGAACTCCCATTTGACCCTGTGATCCCACTTCTAGGAATATATCCCAAGAAACCAGAAACACCAATCAGAAAGGATATATGCACCCAGATGTTCATAGCAGCACAATTCACCATAGCTAAGATCTGGAAACAGCCTAAGTGCCCATCAGTAGATGAATGGATTAGAAAACTGTGGTATATCTACACGATGGAATACTATGCTGCTGTTAAAAAGAAGGAACTCTTACCATTTGCAACAGCATGGATGGAACTGGAGAGCATTATGCTAAGTGAAATAAGCCAGTCAATGAAGGAAAAATACCACATGATCTCACTCTTTCATGGATAATAAAGACCATTACAAACTTTTGAACAATAATAGATACAGAGGCAGAGCTGCCTCAAACTGATTGTCGGACTGCAGTGGGAAGGCCAGGGAGGGTTGGGGGACAGGAGGGAGGGAAGTAAGAGATCAACCGAAGGACTTGTATGCATCCATATAACCATAACTAATGGACATAAGACACTGGGGGGTAAGGGAGGGCAGGGGCTTGTCAAGGGCGGGGGGAAAAAAGGACACTTATGTAATACCCTTTGTAATACTTTTAGCAAAAAAAAAAACAAAAACAAAAGTATGAGGTAAATCTGTATATATTGATTTGGAAATATCTGCATGGGGGAAAAAAGAACAAGCTTCAAGATACAATACATAATATAATGTATACTTGAGCCCGGTGCACGAATTGTGCAT
>NW_005873542.1:0-22924 GCF_000147115.1 Myotis lucifugus | reverse complement strand
CTGTTCGGTCATTTGGTCGTCCCCCACTGACCCCCCCGCCTGCTGGCCTGGTCGCCCCACGCAGCCTGCTGTTTCGGTCATTTGGTCGCCCCCCACTGACCCCCCACTGCCAGCCTGGTCGCCCCACGCAGCCTGCTGTTCAGTCATCTGGTCGTCCCTCACTAACCCCCCTGCCGGCCTCGTCGCCCCACGCAGCCTGCTGATCAGTCATTTGGTCGTCCCTCACTGACCCCCCTGCCAGCCTGGTCGCCCCACGCAGCCTGCTGATCAGTCAGTTGGTCGTCCCTCACTGACCCCCCTGCCGGCCTGGTCGCCCCACACAGCCTGCTGTTCGGTCATCCATCCGGTTGTTTTGGTTGTGACGGCCCCTGCCTTTTTATATATGTTAGGACTGTTCTCTGCAGATTAGAAATTTAAGAGAACAAAACCAAACAAACATGTTCCTTCACCACAAGGTGTGAAAGGCTTGAGAAGCTCAGCCATAAACCACCCCCTGACCCACCTGGGACCCCAGCCTAACCCCCTCTGACCATTTTGTTACCCCAAACATGCTGTTCCCTTTCCCGGGGTTCCCTTCCATAGCACACCTCCGATTACAGAGGTTGTCAACCAGTGTCCACAGCAGGCACCCTGGTGGTGCCCAAGAATTCCTAAAACAACCAGCACCTGACTATTTAGTCAGGGCACTGACCTCTTTTCCCTTAGATGGTCAAATACATACAATGACAGCAGCCAACTCTAAAGTCATCTGGTGTGAATGAATCAAAATTATACCTATTTTTTTGTCTGATCTGCAAAAAATACATATATTTTGTTGTGCCACAGAACTTTCGTACTTAGTTATTTGCGGCGTGAGATGAAAAAGGTTGGAAATCGCTGTCCTATTCTATTACAACTGGACCTGTCTCAACCAGCTTTCTAAGTGCTATTCCAGGTTGCAAAATTCCACTCATCTATTCGATCATGAAATGTTCACAAGAGGCTCACTATAAATTTTACAGAGATTTTTAATGCATAAATATTGTACAGTACTCGATCCCTCTTCCTATGGCTATGTACATTTGCTAGTCAAATGTCATCTCTCTCAGATGATAATTTTCTGGATCATTTGGATGCTAAACCTTAGTTTTTTATGTTTAAGGTTGGCATCAAAATATATGAACTTCCCTGGCAGGTATAGCTCCATGGATAGAGCTTGTCCCCGGGATTGGGTTCGATCCCCAGTCAAGAGCACGTACCTGGGTTGCATGTTCAGTCCCTGGCTCCAGTGGGCGCCTGTGCGGGAGGCAATGAATCCATGTGTCTCTCTCACATCAATGTTTCCCTCTCTCTCTCTTTCTCACAATCTTCTCCCTCTCCCCCCCTCCCTCAGACTAAAAAATCAATGGAAAAATATCCTCCAGTGAGGATTAACAAATATTGATGTCACACCTTCCAGAAGTGCTCTACCAACTACTGCTAGCTTTTAGCCAAATTGGTATGGAATACTTTTGGTTCTATCAGACTGCAACCTCTCAATCAGACATTCCATATAGAAGGGGAAGGTTTGTCCAAACCTGGAGGCACACAGGTACTTGCTACCCAAGAAGGAAATTTATAGGGCAACTCACAACACCACAGACCAAAAGAACAAAGCAAAGGGCAAGGAGTGCAGCTAAGAAGGCTTTAGGGAGGAGAGGGGCAGAGAGAGAAGGGCTGCACACAGCAATGACTGTGCCGATGGTCAGGGCCAATGTCGGTGATCAGCATTTTAGTGAAAGACTGTATGAGCTCTTTCTAGTTATTGGTTATTTCCACAGTCTTTGTTTCAAAAGAGACATCATTAGCCCCAACCCAAGCCAAAGCCCATAGAATTCATTCTTTTCAAAGCCAAAGAAAAAACTGCAGCATCCCATAGAACTTGAATCCCTCCCTGTGTTCTCAAAAAATAAAAAGCCAGTTCCAAAGACATGTGATTCTCTGGACACACAGCTAAGCCCAGAAATGGCCCCGCCCTCCAGCAGGAGCTGAATTTCATATTCCTTAGGTGGTGGAGGGACACCACATCCTCTCTTCTTGGTAGAAATTCTTGGGTCTAACATGAGGGAACAGGTTCAGATAATACAGCCCACCCCACTCCCTCGACCCAACTGGATTCATAACTACAGCCTCCCCTCCCTCCGTGACCCTTCTCTCCCCTACTTCCAACCTCCTCTGTCTGGGATGGGGGCGCGGTGTGGGAGGAGACACACACACACACACACGCGCGCGCACACGCACACACACTCACCCAATAGGCAAAGGCAGATCTCCTGGGGACTAGGAACAGAAAGCAGCAGGATGCGACCTCAGAGTTCACTGGAGAAGCTGCGTTCACTTTCACTTCCGTAGGGATTTCTCAAGTCCTAGCGCCATGGCTGTGTTTCTAAACAAATGTAACCAATAGTCAGCACTGATTTAACGGAATGTGCCAAGTGCGAATGCTGAGCACCTTAAAGACGAGATGTCATTTTTTCCTTGCAAAAACCTCATATAAATAGATAAAATTTCTAATACACTTCAGAATTTTTCATACTTAAGTAATGATAATTTTCCTTAATATTTTCAATATCCTTCCAAATTAAAATTTCCCCAAATGAATTGTGGGAAAACGCAGTTATTTCCCTAGGGAGCCAATGGAGCACCACCCCTGGCATTTGCCAGAAGAGTCCAAATTCACACCTTGACCTCTTGCTGTTTGCTGGCTACTGGGAGGCAGTGGCTGCTTCAGGATGGAGCTGACCACCCCCTGCCCTGCCAGTAGCATCAGAAACTCATTGAGCAGATGATGGGTGAAAACCTGTCCCTTTTCTGAGAAGCATGTGCAGGCCGTCCTCTCTCAGAGCTTCCACCCCCGAGTCCAGTGGAAAAGGAGGTTATCTGAGTAACAGATAAATAAGAACAGACATTAAAAACACCCTTAACCTCCTGGGGGCTCTACAAGAACCTGGGCCAGAGACTTAAGAAATTGGTTCTCCAGCTTTCCACTTGCCTAAAGGCGGGGCAGGAGTGACGTCAGAGGGCCGTGGAGGCCTGTGGGAAGTGTAGTCCTGAAGCCCTGGCTCCTGCCAGCACCCTGGGAGGGGATCCTGGGCTCTCTCTGTGCAAGTGCAGCGGGGGGAGCGTTTAGGGACTTCGGGGTCTCCTGAGGACATGAAGGGGATCTGTTGGAGACCGGGTGTAAGCTGGCAAGGTCCTTGCACCTGAAGGGGCTAGCAAGGCTGGGACCCTTACCCACAGTTTTCCCAGACTTGTTTGGATGGCGGTTATCAGAATGAGAACAGCCTTTCATGGCTTACCAAGAAGTCTGTAACTATTTACTGAGATATGCTGTACTGAGAACTTGTCCTTCTGCTCTGTCCCTCCCTTAGAGATTAAGAGGAACAAAGAATACATTCCTCTTGACAGACCTCCTATTCAGTGTCTTGTGTATAAAAGGCATTGCGTCGTTAATAAACTTGCTGCAGCTCCTCGATTGAGCTGTAGTCCTCCCGATCCCGCTCTCCTGTCTTTCTTTCTTTTCTAAATTCCCACATCCCTGCCTCAGCCTTGCTCAACCTGTCAGGCTGGCCCTGACAGGGCACCTGGATGAGCGATGGGAGGGGTGCACCCGAGACAAGGATTGGGAGCTGGAGGCGCTTGGGACCCCTCCCCACGCCCTCAGCACCAAGTGTCAGGCCTGACAGCCCTCGGGGCAGCTGGGCCCTCGGACCTGTGCGCGGGTGGGGCTGAGCCCAGTCCAGAGCTGAGCCCTTCGGGAGCTGGTGCTGAGTGCGGCCCGGGTGCAGGGACCGAGAGCAGCCCGTGCTGGCCGTGGGGGACGCGCGTGTACAACGTGGATGGTGAGCGGGCAGCAAGCTCGGCGGGTCGGCAGCGAGAGCCCAGCTCCCGCAGGAAAGTCCAGCGCTGCCCCTGTCTGCAGGGGGACAGAGGGACCTGCATGAGAGTCAGTTTCACATCTGAAAATGACGGTGTTAACGCCTCCTTCATGGTTGTTTTGACACCCAGATCCAGGTCATCACTTGTGAAATACACAGCAAGAGCCAGGGAGGAAGCACCACGTGGCGGCTGTTCTCTTAGAGGACACGCTGCCCCATTCCCTTCTGTCCTTTTCGTTGTGTGGCCTCCTGTCCCCTCGCAGCCCCCGCAGCGGACCCCGAGCTCAGGCTGGGGGAGCACTGGGCCCGCGCGTGGGCACCGAAGGGAGGGCTGGGGGCTGCACAGACAGGCTTTGCTGCAGCACAGCGAGGGGGCATCTCTGTGCTGGCGGAGCCTCTCGCCTTCAGTGTGTAAAACACGCCCCACCGGTGACGCGCAGTGAAGCAAGGTGTGCCCGTGCTGGAACCTCAGGCTTCGTGTAGACGTCACACCTGCCCACGCCAGCCCGCAGCCCTCACAGGCAGGCACAGCGACCTGCCCGAGGACCAGGGGCAGAAGGGAAAGCGCACAGGTGGGCTGTACCACGTGTGAAATGGACTCGGGGTTTCCAGTGTCTCTTCTGATCCCGGGGGCAGGCGGAGGATTCTGGCCCTTCTGCTCGGTCAGGCTCTTAGGTCTGACATACAATGAATCCTAAGAGGCAGGGCTTTGCCCCTCAGATGCATCTTTCTCAGGTCTGTGTTTCAGTTCCCTGGAAACAAGAAACGCCTATAGGAAGCAGGGCTCTGTGTGCAATCTGCCCTGGAAGGAGCATCCTCTAACCACAGGCCTCTGGGCGGAGCTTCAGAGCAGAGGCAGAGGGGCCCAGAGAGGAGCAGACCCTGCATGTGGAAGGTCAGAAGCAGCTCTTGATGCTCTGGCCAGGACGGGCCAGTCCTGGTGCTGACACCACCTCCAGAAGCCACCACTCTGTGGCCGGTGGGGGCAGGTGGAGCTAGGTGAGCTGGGTGACCCAGGGGCCGGGGGCTCAGGGAGGGCAGGTCCTTGGAGAGCTTGTGAGTGAGGCCTGGGGGGAGGGGTAACCAGGCAGGGGCAGGGGAAGGTCTCCACTTTCCCTAAACATCCTCCACCCTTTACAGATGCTGTGCTGCAGGCATGCTGTCCATCACCCGGGACACGGCTGACATCCTGAGCTCCCGGGACCCCAGACTGAGGACCGGAAGGCTCTTCCAAAGTCATCAATTTCTGACTTTTTTGAAGATTCATCTTCAAACCTTCAGTGACTGGTCCAGGGAAACTTAGTTTGTGAGTCAGGAGGAAAACATCGTTCTTCTCTCTCCTACAAGGAAGTTACCAAAAAATCCTACCAAAAGGGCTTTTTGAGACACATCAAAGCTGAAACCAACAAATAAAAAAGCTTGCCTCACAGCACCCATCTTTTTAACTCGGTGTAAATGATGTTACTGCAAAAAGTAAATGCACACTGAGTGTTTTTCTGATAAATTAATCAGAATGAAAACACTGTGGCCTTCCTTTGGTGCAATTTCATTCACTGAATCCTCAGTTTTTATTTCTTTGTTCGTCAGAAGGACACGTGCGTTGTTGACAATGAGTGGAGGAAAGTGTGTGTTCACGAGGCTGCCTCCTGTAAGGCACCGGCCGGGGGGTGACCTGGGAGTGCATCTAGGAGCTGGGAGGCAGGGCAGGTCTGTGACCCCCCCTTCTTTCTGTCCCTTCAGCTGAACCTCAGTTCTCCACACTCTCCCAAGAGCCACAGAAAATGAACGTACCTCAGGTGAGCTCCTTATCCATTCCCCACTGTCTCTTGTAATGGGTTTATGAGGCTTAGAGGGCTCTGCATTACATGGAAAAAGAAATAGAAATAGATCCAGTCAATCTTGATGGAAAGTAGTTTTATATTTTACTGTGAGCTGTGATGTTTCCTGTCAGCTCTTGGCAGGTGACCGTTGTCAGGGTAACCAGGTCCCCTTCAGGGGCTAGTTTGCCAAGATTGCTTGTTAGTCATGAATGTGCATGGAACTATATTGAATACCACTTGTGTACCTAGTGACATAAAGCTACACTTATTTACTTTAATGTGTTCATATTTTAAACAATATAGTGGGTTTTCTAATATTAACTTGAATTCCAAATAGACCCTAGTTCAGTTGTGGGCAAACTACGGCCCGTTTGAAATGACTAAAACTAAAAAAAAAAAAAAAGACCATACCCTTTTATGTAATGATGTTTACTTTGAATTTATATTAGTTCACACAAACACTCCATCCATGCTTTTGTTCCGGCCCTCCGGTCCAGTTTAAGAACCCATTGTGGCCCTCGAGTCAAAAAGTTTGCCCACCCCTGCCCTAGTTGCTAATAGGGTGGTAAGTTGCTTTTTGCAAATTTTCCTAAAGCTTTTTGCTGATACTGTATTTAGGATGTTCTCTTTTTGTATCCAAGTTGGATTGGACTATATTTTCTTCTTTTACTTGGGAAATAATTGACATGAAGTTGAAGGTGCACAACCTGTTGGCTTGATATATTTCCATATTGTGTATGATTACTACAGTAGCATCAGCTAACACCTTTATTGGGTCACATATTTCTATTTTTGTGTGTGTTGAGGACAGTTAAGAATTAGTTTCTCCACAACTTCAAGTTTATAATACAATGTTGACTAGAATCACTGTGTTGTGCCTAGGTCTCCAGAACTTGCTTATACACTAGTTGCAAGTTTTAGACGATACTTGTTGCTTCCCTTCCCGATTGTGTAGGATGTTCGTAGCCTCATAAAAGGAAATGGGCACTTTCCTGCTCCTTTTCTTTTCTAATCACGCAGATGAGAAGGTCGTGTTTCGGGTAGATTTTGTGAAACTCACCTATAAATTTGGGCCTTGAGAGGACTTTTTGCATGAACATTTGGATTAGTACTAACTTTTTGTTAATCTTCACATGAGGATATTTTTTCCACTGCTTTTCAGGGAGAGTTGGGGAAGGTTGGGAGAAAGAGAAAAACATCCATGCGAAAGAGACACACCCACTGCTTGCCTCCCCCACGCACCCCTGCTGGGCGAGTGGGGAGAGAAAGAGCAACAGAGATATGTGTCCTTGACCAGGAATCAAACCCAGGACCCTTCAATGCATGGGCCAACACTCTAACCACTGAGCGCACCAGCCAGGGCTTGATTATTAAATTAGTTTGTTAGTGATAAGTCTATACTGAATTTGTATGTTCTCTTAGTATAATGTTTCTCATTGCATTTTTACAGAAAGTTTTCATTTTTATTTCATTTTTAAATGTATTTTCATAAAGCTTATGACAGTATTCTCTTAGGAACCTCAGGTCTTTAACTGTGTGTCAAGAGTTTCCTCCTTTGATCAGGTTTGAATTTTATTTAGTGCAAGGACTGCTAATAGTAAAGGACAAAATCCATCCCGTCTGAAACCTCCAAGTCCGGGTTTGAGAGTCTTCCCCTGATGTGCTGGCCGAAGACTCTCAATATTGGGAGTAGAGGAACATGCACTTGCCTTGTCTATCCCCTCCACCTTTGTCAGCCCATTTGTTGACAAGAATATACTTTCCACATGGCATCGCCTTGGCACCTCTGAGGGACACCAACTAGTAAGCTCTGTGTGGCTCTGTTTCTGGCCTCTGTTCACTTCCACTGATCTGTACTAATCCTTTCGTAATACCGTGTTGTCTTGATGCGTGTCTCTTTACGGTCAGTCTTGAAAACAGGTAAGTCTTGCAACTTTGTCTTTTTAAAAGTAGTTTTGGATGTTCTAAGTCCTTTGTTTGTAGAAAGTGTTTTCTGTCAAAAGGCTTGCCAAGCCCTTCCTTTTGATTGCACTGCGTCTGTAGCATCTATAGTTTACATCAGTGTAGGGAGGACTCAGATTGGTCATGTTGAGTGTTCCAGTTCATGAGCACAGTATCTCTCTTCATTTAGGGAGGTGGGTTGGAGGGTTTTGAGGGTTTTGGTTTTTCTCCATTTGGATTGAAGCGTAGTGTTGACGTACAGTTTAAAAGAATAACCCTGTCTGTCGTTGAAGACCGACGCTAACGGGGCAGGGCTGGAGCTGGGGCTCACAGGAGTCTGTTTCACTCATCCTAGCGGAAATGAGGGTCACAGGGTGTTAACGTTACTTTGAAACGCGGAGATTCTGCCTTTATATAAGGGAGAGCCAACCATCTGAGAGTGCCAGTTTCTTTCCCACAACCTCGCAAATAAGAGCCATCTGTCAAGTGTTTAGAATTCTTACCAATGTAAATTTAAAACTTGTACCATATTTTTAAATATATATTTTTTTCTCAGATAAGGCAGTGCTTAGAGGAAAATTTTCAATTTCACATATTTATTTTAAAAAGCAACAAAGGGATCTGGGTTACCATAAGTCTTTCTTTACTATAAAACAGCACAAAATTGCTTAGTTTTTAATTTTATGAGCAATTTTTAAAATTAAGAACATGATTGTGCATGTATATGTACATGAAAATACATTCAAATATTTGGATACTTTAAATATATATTTTTGTGTGACCTTATATGCTCTATATTAAAAAATTATAAATTCAAGGCAGTATTATACTTGCTAATAATTACCAATACAGGGCTGGGCAAGGTAGGTTTACAGTTGTGAGTATACAAAACAGAGTTTATTATTTGTTAATTATTGTATTTTTTCCATATGAGAAACTATATACCCCTACTTTTGCTCCACTCTGTATTTTGACTTTGAGATAATTTTTATCAGAATTTCTGGGACACCTCATATTAAGGTTCTAGAAAAAATAAAAGATGACAATCCACTAAATAAAAGCAATTTGGGGGTAAGAAATGGAAGCTGTCTAGAAAGTAAACAAAGCACAGTATATGTTTAAATTATAAAGTATTTTTAGTTTAAACAGTTTTTCCTGTTTTTTTTCAGTGTTGTTAATCCTTACCTGAGAATCTTTTTTCTGTTGCATTTTGGAGAGAGACAGGAAGGGAGGGAGAAGGAGAAGGAGAGAGAGAGACATCGATGTGAGAGAGACACATTGATTGGTTGCCTCCCTCATGCACTCTGACTGGGGCCAAGGATTGAACCTGCATCCCAGGTATGTGCCCTTGACCAGGAATCAAACTCGCCACCCTCCGTGCTCCAACCACTTAGAAAACCAGCCAGGGCTAAGCAATTCTTAAAATTCCCTTTAAAAAAAAGTATGTCCACCATATTTTAAATATGTATCTCAAATACCTAAAATATATATTTCTCCACCCTCCGCCCCCCCAAAAAAAATTCCTGAGGGATGAATTTCTGAGGTCTCCATTCATATATAGGAACTTGAATTTAATGGCAAGGCACTATGAATAATAGGGAACAATGAACTATTCAATAAGTATTCTGGACCAATGCTCACTATAGAGAAAATAAAATTAAATCTCTATCTCATAGCACACACAAAGTAAATCTCATATGCATTAAAGACCAAATGTGGAAGAAAAGTGTAAAATTTAAAAAGAACATAGAAGAATATTTTTTCATAGAGAGAGCGTTCTCACATAAACCAAAAATACCTGTAAATCATAAAGGGAAAATTTCACGATATTAAAATTAAACGTGGAAAAGACTAAAACACATTATAACCAAGTGAGAAGACAAGCTGTAGACCGAGTTGAGATGTCTGTAGTGCATATAACTGACAGAGTTAGGGTCCAGGATGTGCACAGATTTACAGACCATTAAGGAAAAACCAAACAACCCAGTAGAAAACTGGCAATGGATGTGAATGGGTGATTCACAGTGAAATGACCTGAATATCCAAAAGCTTATGGACAGACGCTCAACTCCATCGATAATCAGAGAATTGCCCCCCACCCCCCAAAAAGGTCCTAGTGAAATGGATAGTGGGTGTGGGTGACAAGGTGCTTTGAACAGACTATAGGAAGGTGTGGTTTGCCTCATTTCCTCCGAGTAGAGCAATTGCGATAGAAATATAAGGCCGTGCAGCCACTATAATGGCACCGTTGAGGGCCTGGAGCTTGTTGTGTAGGAATATATTTTTTTCTTTTTTTTTTTGGAATATATTCTTTTTTTTATTGCTTAAAGTATTACAAAGAGTATTACATACGTCTCCTTTTTTTCCCCCCGCCCTTGACAATCCCCTGGCCTCCCCTAACCCCCAGTGTCTTATGTCCATTGGTTATGCTTACATGCATGCATACAAGTCCTTTGGTTGATCTCTTACCCCCCCCCCCCGGTTCTGCCGTCCAACCCTCCAGGCCTTCCCACTGTAGTTTGACAGTCTGTTCCAGGCAGCTCTGTCTCTGTATCTATTTTTGTTCATCAGTTTATAATGGTCTTTATTATCCAGAAATGAGTGAGATCATGTGGTATTTTTCCTTCATTGACTGGCTTATTTCACTTAGCATAATGCTCTCTAGTAGCATCCATGCTGTTGCAAATGGTAAGAGTTCCTTTTTTTTTTTACAGCAGCATAGTATTCCATCGTGTAGATGTACCATGGTTTTCTAATCCATTCATCTACTGATGGGCACTTAGGCTGCTTCCAGATCTTAGCTATGGTGAATTGTGCTGCTATGAACATATGGGTGCATATATCCTTTCTGATTGGTGTTTCTGGTTTCTTGGGATATAGTCCTAGAAGTGGGATCACAGGGTCAAATGGGAGTTCCATTTTTAGTTTTTTGAGGAAACTCCATACTGTCTTCCATAGTGGCTGCACCAGTCTGCATTCCCACCAGCAGTGCACAAGTGTTCTTTTTCTCCACATCCTCTCCAGCACTTGTCGTTTGTTGATTTGTTGATGATAGCCATTCTGACAGGTGTGAGATGGTACCTCATTGTTGTTTTGATTTGCATCTCTCCGATGATTAGTGACTTTGAGCAAGTTTTCATATGTCTCTTGGCTTTCTGAATGTGCTCTTTTGAAAGGTGTCTATTTAGGTCCTTTGCCCATTTTTTGATTGGATTGTTTATCTTCTTTTTGTTGAGTTGTATGAGTTCCCTATAAATGTTGGAGATTAAACCCTTATCAGTGATAACATTGGCAAATATGTTCTCCCGTGTAGTGGGCTTTCTTGTTGTTTTGTTGATGGTTTCTTTTGCTGTGCAGAAGCTTTTTATTTTTATGTAGTCCCATTTGTTTATTTTCTCTTTAGTTTCCAATGCCCTAGGATCTTTATCGGTGAAGAAATTGCTTCGGCATATGTCTGAGATTTTGTTGCCTTAGGATTCTTCTAGTATTTTTATGGTTTCCTGTCGTATATTTAAGTCCTTTATCCATTTTGAGTTTATTTTTGTGTATGGTGCAAGTTGGTGGTCTAGTTTCATTTTTTTGCATGTATCTGTCCAATTTTCCCAACACCATTTATTGAAGAGACTATCTTGAATCCATTGTATGTTCTTGCCTTTGTCAAATATTAATTGAGCATATTGGTTCGGGCTGATTTCTGGGCTCTCTATTCTATTCCATTGATCTATATGTCTGTTCTTGTGCCAGTACCAGGCAGTTTTGAGAACAGTGCCTTTGTAATACAGCTTGATATCAGGTATTGAGATCTCACCTACTTTGTTCTTCTTTCTCAGGAAGAACAAAGCTATTCACTGCAGCTATTCGGGGTCTTTTTTATTCCAGATGAATTTTTGGAGAGTTCGTTCTAGGTCTGTGACATACGCCCTTGGCCTTTTAATGGGAAGTGCGTTGAATTTATAGATTGCTTTGGGTAGTGTGGACATTTTAATGATGTTGATTCTACCAATCCAAGAACATAGTATGTTCTTCCATCTCTTTATGTCTTCCTCTATCTCTTTTTTCAATGTCCTGTAGTTTTCTGAGTAGAGGTCTTTTACCTCTTTAGTTAAGTTTATTCCTAGGTATCTTAATTTTTTTGGTGCGATGGTAAATGGGATTGTTTTTTTAGTCTCTCTTTCTGCAAGTTCACTATTGGTATATAGAAATGCCATAGATTTCTTGGTATTAATTTTGTATCCTGCTACATTGCTGAATTCTTTTATTAAGTCTGAAAGTTTTTTGATGGAGTCTTTAGGGTTTTTTATGTATAATATCATGTCATCTGCAAATAAGGACAGTTTTACTTCTTCTTTTCCTATTTGGATGCCTTTTATTACTTCTTCTTGTCTACTAGCAATGGCTAATATTCCAGTACTATGTCGAAGTGGAGTGGTGAGAGTGGGCATCCCTGTCTTGTTCCTGTTCTTAGGGGAAATGGTGTTAGTTTTTGTCCATTGAGTATGACGTTGGCTGTGGGTTTGTCATATATGGCTTTTATTATGTTGAGGTATGATCCTTCTATTCCCACCTTGCTGAGAGTTTTTATCAAAAATGGGTGTTGAATTTTGTCAAATGCTTTTTCTGCATCAATTGATATGACTATGTGGTTTTTTCTTTCAATTTGTTTATGTGATGTATCACGTTTATTGCTTTGCGGATATTGTATCATCCTTGCAATCCTGGGATAAATCCTACTTGGTCATGGTGTATGATCTTTCTGATGTACTGCTGGATCCGATTTGCTAAGATTGTGTTGAGGATTTTGGCATCTATGTTCATGAGGGATATTGGCCTGTAATTCTCTTTCATTGTGTTGTCTTTATCTGGTTTTGGTATGAGGGTGATGCTGGCTTCATAGAATGAGCTTGGAAGTGTTCCTTCCTCTTGGAATTTTTGTAGTAGTCTGAGGAGGATAGGTTTTAGTTCTTCCTTGAATGTTTGGTAAAACTCCCCTGTGAAGCTATCTGGTCCTGGGCTTTTGTTTGCTGGAAGCTTTTTGATGACTGCTTCAATTTCTTCCACAGTTATTGGCCTGTTGAGATTTTTAGATTCTTCCTGATTAAGTTTTGGAATGTTGTATTTTTCTAGGAATATGTCCATTTCCTCCAGGTTGTCTAGTTTGTTGGAGTAGAGTTGTCCATAGTATTTTTTAACAATCATTTGTATTTCTGTGGGCTCTGTTGTTATTTCGTCTCTATCATTTCTGATTTTGTTTATTTGGGTCCTCTCTCTTTGCTTCTTGGTGAGCCTGGCTAGAGGTTCATCAATCTTATTTATCCGTTCAAAGAACCAGCTCTTTGTTTCATTGATTTTCTGTGTTGTTTTTTTGGTCTCTAGGTCCTTAATTTCTGCTCTAATCTTTATTATCTCCTTCCTTCTGCTCACTCTGGGCTTTTCTTGTTGCTCTCTTTCTAATTCTTTGAGATGTAGATTTAGATAATTTACTACCATTTTTCTTGTTTGTTGAGATAAGCCTGTAGAGCTATAAACTTCCCTCTCAGGACTGCTTACCTTGTGTCCTATAGGTTTTGGATTGTTGTGTTTTCATTGTCATTAGTGTCCAGGATGTTTTTAATTTCTTCTTTGATGTCATCGGTAACCCAATCAATATTTAATAACATGCTATTCAGCTTCCAAGTGTTTGAGTATTTTGAGTTGTTTTTATTGTAGTTTATTTCTAATATTATGCCCTTGTGGTCTGAGAAGATGCTTGGTATGATTTCAATCTTCTTGAATTTGGCGAGACTTTGTTTGTGACCCAATATGTGGTCTATTTTTGAAGATGTCCCATGAGCACTTGAGAAGAACATGTATTTTGTGGCTTTGGGGTGAAGTGTTCTGAAGATGTCAATTAAGTCCATCTGATCTAGTGAGTCATTTAGGATTGCTGTTTCTTTGCCGATTTTTTGTCTAGAGGATTTATCCAGTGATGTCAGTGGTGTATTAAAGTCCCCTACTATGATTGTATTGTTGTCGATCTCTCCCTTGATATCTTCCAGGAGTTTTCTTATGTATTTGTGTGCTCCTGAATTGGCTGCATATATGTTTATCAGGGTTATATCCTCTTGTTGTATTGATCCCTTTAGTATTATGAAGTGGCCTTCTTTATCTCTTGTTATGGCCTTCACTTTGAGGTCTATTTTGTCCGATATAAGTATTGCTACCCCAGCTTTTTTTTCATTTTTATTTGCCTGAAAGATATTTTTCCATCCCTTCACTTTCAGTCTTTGTGAGTCCCTTTTTCTGATGTGGGTCTGTTGTAGACAGCAAATATATGGGTCATGTTTTTTTATCCATTCAGCCACTCGATGTCTTTTGATTGGACCATTTAGTCCATTTACGTTTAAAGTTATTATTGAAAGGTACTTGTTTGTAGCCATTTCTATTTTTTTGTGGCTGTTTTCTTTTGTGCTTTTTATTTCTTCTTTTTGTACCAGTCCCTTTAGCATTTCTTGCATTGCTAGCTTGGTGGTGATAAACTCCCTGAGCCTTTTTTTTGTCTGTGAAGCTTCTTATTTCCCCTTAAATTTTGAATGATAGCCTTGCTGGGTAGAGTATTCTTGGATTCAGTCCTTTGCTTTGCATCACTTTGTAAATTTCTGTCCATTCATTTCTGGCCTGATGTGTTTCTGTTGAGAAATCGTTTGATAATCGGATGGGGGATCCTTTGTAGGTAACTCTCTGTTTCTCTCTTGCAGCCTTTAAGATTCTCTCTTTGTCTTGTACATTTGCCAATGGTAATTATGACATGTCTAGGTGTGGGTCTTTTGGGGTTCATCTTGCTTGGGACTCTCTGTACTTGTGTAACTTTTTTCTTCCCCATATCTGGGAAGTTTTCTTTCATTATTTCTTCAAATAGATTTTCCAATATTTGCAGCTCTTCTTGTCCTTCTTGCAGCCCTATTATGCGTATGTTACTTCGTTTCATGTTGTCCCAAAGCTCCCTTAGGCTCTCCTCCTGCTTTTTATTTTTTTCTCCAGTTGCTGTTCAGATTGAACTTGTTTCTCTGCCTTATCTTCTAACTCACTAATTCGGTCCTCTGCTTCTTCTAGTCTGCTGTTGAAACTTTCCATGGTGTTTTTTATTGTAGCTATATCACTTTTCATTTCTTCCTGATTCTTGCATAGGTTGTTGATTTTCTCATCCATCTGGTGAATGAATTGTATAACCATTATTCTGAATTCTTTTTCTGTCATGTTGCATGCTTCAACTTCATTAATTTCCTTTCTGGGCGACTCCTCATTGTCTTTCCTCTGGGTGTTGTGTCGTCTCTTCATTCTGATTATCTCCAGATGTTTCAAACGTCGAGTTGCATGGGCCTGAGCCGTGTGCTGTGGGAGCCTCCCACCACCCTAGTGTCACTGAAGAGCTCTGACACTAAGATTTGTGGTTGTTGTGGGTTGGTGGGAACCGGACTCGCTCAGAGTCAGTGTTGCCAGCGCTCAATGTGGCCTCGTGCGCGCCCTTAGAATCAGGGACCCTGCCTGCCCCGTGCTGAAACAGAGACCCCCCTGGAGCAGGTGAAAATCAGTGGCCCCTAGCGTGCGCCAGGATTCAGAGTTCCCCAAGAATCAAGTATCAGAGTCTCTGTTGCTTCGTGCGACCTCGCCTTGAGAATCAGGGTCCCTGTGTGCCCTTGCACCAGGAATTGGAGTCACTGGCTCTTAGTATGAATGCACAGGGAGTCAGGGATCTCAGGTGCAGGTGATAAGAAACACAGTCAAGTCACTGGTGCTTGGTGCTGCCTCCTGCCCAGAGAATAGGGGTCCCTGGGCCTGTGCTACGTGGGACAAATTCTCGGTGTTGGCGCGATTGCCCCCAGCCCAGGGCTCCAAAGCCGGCAGTGCACGCAGGATCAGTTCCAGGTGTTCGCGCGTTTGCTCCCAGCCCAGGGCTCCTGGAGCAGGCAGTGTGAGCAGGACCAGTTCCCAGTGTTCGCGAGATTGCTCCCAGCCCAGGGCTCCGAAGCTGGCAGTGTGCGTAGGATCAGTTTCTGGTGTTCCCGCCTTTGCTCCCAGCCCAGGACTCCTGAACCCGGCCCTAAGCGGGATCAGTTCCAACGTGCTCGTGCACTTCCAGGCTAAAGTTCCTGTGGCACTGAGGCCCCGGCAAGGGGTGGGTCTATCAGTTACTATGGCGCTGCCCTCGAGCCTGCGGGAAGGGGGACTGGGCTCTTTTACTCACGGATCTGCCACGGGGATTTCTGAACTTTTGGTGTCCGCAGGTTTGTAGCTGTGGTCACAGGTCTCTGTCCCGAGTGGCTGCAGGGTCCTGGTATGCGTCTGAGATCAGACTGGGTGGTGCTGAGGCCAGGATCCTAGTCTCAAGCAGCTCTGTTTCCCAAGATGGTGTGGTCGCTGTGCCCGTGCTGGCTGCCCAGGAGTGTCCGCGCAGGGAGCGGGGCTCCGCCGCCTAAGACTGCCCAGTTTATCAGCCCCTTAGAAGACCTGCAGAATCTAATTGTCCCTAACTCATACACACACACACCACACACGTCCACACACTCCTAAATCACTTCTTTGCGTGCTCACACTCTCTCCCTCCCTACCTTCCTGCCGGTCGCCATTTTTCAGGAATATATTCTTCATGTAATTTTTAAAGACCTTTTCCTGACCAAAAAATTAATAATGCTCACTATGTAATAGTTGGGAAATATAGAACAGCATGAAAAAGAAAATAAATGCTGCCATACAGAGATACCTACAAGTAAGATTCTGGTGTGTTGCCCTGGCTGGCATTGCTCAGTGGTTAGAGCACCATTTCAGGCACCAGAGGGTCTTGGGTTTGATTCCCAGTCAAGGACACATCCTGTGTTGCAGGTTTGTTCCCCAGGCCAGGTTGGGCACATGCGGGAGGCAACCAATCAATGTGTCTATCTCATTCTCTCTCTCTCTCTCGCTCTCTCTCTCTCTCTCTCTCTCTTTCTCTCCCCTCCTCCCTTTCTTCCACTCTAGCTAAAAAAGCAATGGAAAAATATCCTCGGGTCAGGCTTAAAACAAATAATAAATTTTAAAAAGATTCTGTTTCTTTTTTCCAAACATACAAAAATATAAACAAATACATATAAAAATGTAAAAATGTGATTACATAATAATAGATAAGAATTTAATAACCTTTTTTTAAAACTTTTTTTCCACTGGATAAAATTGTGTTGATTTGCTTAACTTTCCCCTTATATGTCCTTCATAAGGATTTATGCTTTTATGGCCCCCCAAAACCTTACATTGAGGGATATACCATAATATAAGAATAGTATTTACAATTTTATGCCTTTTAAAGTTTTATTTTGGCCCTAGCCAGTTTGGCTCCGTGGATAGAGAATTGGCCCATAGACTGAAGGGTTGCAGGTTCAATTCCAGTCAAGGGCACATACTTCAGTTGAAGGCTTGTTCCCCGCCCTGGGTCAGGGTACATGCGGGAGAAACCAATCGATGTCTCTCTCTCAATTGATGTGTCTCTCTCTCTCTCTCCTCCTCCTCCATTCCACTGTCTGTGGAAATGTATGGAGAAAATATTCTCGAGTGAGGAGTAACAAAGAAAAAACACACAAAAGTTTTATTTTGTATAAATAAAATTTTGTTTAAAACTTTAAAAGCCATAAAATTATAAATATACATCACATTTTTGACAATCAATGCCTCTCAGCATGTGGTTCAACGGGTACATGTCTCTATGTTTTCAGAACTCCTCAAGGGCTGACAGAGTAGACACTGCACAAGGATACACTCTGCCATTCCGCGCCATGTCTCAGGGTCCATCTGAAAGTGACAGTCTGTCTGTCACACATGGATGACTGAAGGTCTGCCTGTGAAGTCCACCTGCTGGACTCCTACAAGCTGTAAAACAGAGTTGATGGGTTTGTGATCCAGTCTATTCCTGTCATGGTGTATAAAATGGATGTAGTGACCTAGAAGGCAATAACAATAAAAGGCAGAGGTTGGTATCTATTATTCCCTATTGGATTTATTGCTTCCTAGAATCAAGGACGCTTGTCAACTTTTAATTAGTCCACAGGAAACAATTACTCACCCAGAGTACATTATATTCTGTGTGTAGCGCCATAGTAATTTTAAATTAAGGTAATAAAGCATGACAAGGACATGGTTAAATAAGAGTGATGCATAATGTTTATGAGGTCCAAGGGGCACGATTCTTAAATTATGACCTTCTATTAGGTTATAATTAAATAAAATATCCTGTCAAACAGGCAGAAAATGGAACTAACATAGATAGCAAGCTGGAAAATCACATCTGTTTCTTAAATGTAATAATGGAATAAATAACTCGCTTACAAAAATTCACTCCCAGATACTGATTTAATAGGCTATCTGCCCGTTGGCCGGTGTAGCTCAATTGGTTGGGCGTTGTCCTGTGCACTGAAAGATTGCCCATACTATTCCCGGTCAGGGCACATGCCAGGGTTTCAGGCTCAGTAGTGGGTATGCAGGAGGTAGCCACTGATGATTCACTCGCACGTGGATGTTTTGCTTCTCTCTCTCTCTCTCTCTCTCTCTCTCTCTCTCTCTCTCTCTCTCCCTCTCCCTCTCCTTTCCTCTCTCTCTAAAAATAAAAAAAGATTTTTTTCCTTTCACTTTGCAAGTATCTTTTTCTTTTTTTGTTATTTTTATTTATTAAAAATTTTTAATGTTGGCATTATTTTAGGTGTTCCCCTCCTTTGTACATCTTCACCACCCCCCAATAAAAAACTTTTTTTAAAAAAGGCTATCTGCATTACTAGTATAACTGTAGACCAAAAGAAGCTGAAAATAAGGACATTAAGACAATCACTTAGGATACACTTAGATGTCCACAATTCTATTACTGCTCAAATATACATAAGTCATAATTTATAGTCCAGCTCTGTTTACTCATATTCTTGGGCTCAAGATGAGAATTTTAACTCAAAACAGTAGATTAAGGAAACATTATTAGAGGCATGTTTTCTGCATTGTACTTACCTGCTGTCTGTAGTCATCACTATAGATTTAATATCATAAGCTGGCTTATTATCAAATAATACAAATAAGGCAAATGAAACACTGGCTTAGCCATGAGATAGATTTGTGTAAATGCATACACCTCGCTTTCTCCTTAGAGGAGCTCTATCTCTCCCAGGAGGTAGTATCAAAATCTCCTACTAAGCATGTTCTCAACTTGGACACAAATGACACTCTCCCTGTGCTCTTCATCCTCACACAACTGCACGTGTGGCCCAGTGACACCGAGACGTGGAGCTGAGGGGCTCAGAAAACACCGTCCCCTCTGAGGATGGGAACGAGTCCATGGGAAATGTGGCTAATGTGGTTCTGGGCGAATCACAGGACTCAGTCATAAAACACGGCTCCTTCTCGGCGGGTCCAACTGGTGTGAACGCATGAGAGGGAGAGGGAGCTTCAGTAACAGTTTAGCTTGTTGTAGTGTTCCACACGCAAAAAGCCCCACCGTCATAATGCTTGGTCACAGTCCTCTCTCTAAATGCCTTCTGGCTATCTGGGATTTATTAAAGTAAATGTGAACGTTAGAACCCTTAGAAGCTACACTCACTCACGTGGACAATTTTAAAAGGAAGAAGAACCAAGAAAGACCGTTTACAGCTGCTTTTTGGCACTGCCAGGTATGAGTGTTTGTCCCTGACTGCAGTACTTGAACGTGGTAGAGATTCAACACTCAACCACTTAGCAGAGTGGGGCCAAGGAGTTCCAGGTGTTCCAACTGACTAACAAGCCATTGCAAGCCTGAGGCTTTAGGAACTGTTCCTGGATGAGCGGCCCCTGGGGCTGCCTTGCCGTCTGAACTGAGCACATCTCCTAGTTTTGTAGGTAGAACTACCTAGATGGACTCATCTACTGACCCCAAAACAGTGCTTAATGACTTTCTCTGATTTGGAATGTTCACCTCCATTGAACTTCCTTTTTTTTTTCAATCCTCACTCAAGGACATGTTTTTAAAATGTTTTTATTGATTTTTCAGAGAGAGGAAGGGAGAGGGTGAGAAATAGGAACAGAAGTGATGAGAGAGAATTATCAATCAGCTGCCTCCTGCACACCCCCCACTGCGGATAGAGCCCAAAACCCGGGCATGTGACCTGAACTGGAATCAAACCACAACCTCCTGGTTCATGGGTCTACGCTCAACCACTGAGCCACATCGGTGAGATCAAGGATATTTTTTTATTGGTTTGAGAGAGAGGAAGAGAGAGAGAGAGAGGGAGAGAGAGAGAGAGAGAGAGAGAGAGAGAGGTCAATCTGAGAGGGAAACATCCATCAGTTGCCTCCCATACACTCACCAACCAGGGATTGAACCCGCAATGTGCCCTGCCCAGATATCTAACCCGCAGCCCTTTGGTTGGTGTACAGGATGACGCTCCAACTAACTGAGCCACTGGCCAGGGCTTCCATTGTATTTTTCCAAGTGTTACAGCCACATACAGTTCACCAAACCACCGCTGACCTTTCCGGGCCCAAATACCTGAAAACCCTCGGGCATGGAATGATGGGCACATTACATCCAATAGACAGACATCAACACACACACGCCTTTGAAAACACAAGGTGCCCTGAGAAAGCACAGACCCTGACTGCCGCAATGCCCAGCTGCCCACTGTCACGTGGCCGCTATTTTATGAAGAAGCCGGTAGCCCCTGGACTTCGGAAGCGCACCAAGTGTCCTTTGGGTCTGGGGTGGATGCTTACTTGGACCTACAATGAGGGTCCCACCTTCCTGACCTGGGTCTCCTTGGAAACCAAAGAGAGGGCCAGTCACCACCCGCCACAGGCTCCACATGCTTCCCGGGAGTATGTTTGACCTTACATGGGGGCTCTGTCCTGCAATATTAGAAAGTGTCTTTAGATGCTCTCATTGTATATTCCAATGAGTAGATATTAAATGATGATGTTGACTGAGAAGTGAAGGATGGAACCTGTCCTGTGGAGGCGCTTGCGTCAGTATCTGTAGGTCTTTGAGCAGAGATGCTGTTTTCCCCCCACTCTCCTGCCTCCTGGGTATATGCCTGGCATTCCTGAGTCCCAAGGATGACGAGGGATCCTTCCTGCTGCGTCTTACCGGGTCAGTGTGCTGCTTTACTGCCAGTTGGAGGTCTGCTGAGTTGATTTGCTCTTTGGGTGTTAGAACTATTTTATTTTTTTAATCATTGCATATTCTAGTATTCTCACAATAAAAATATATTGCTTTTGTATTAAAAATACCAAAAAAAGATGATGTTATGCCTTCTGTTTTTTGTGTGTCATCCGAACTTTCGACTTGTCTATTTTTCCTTCAAGGAACGGTTTCTCAGCCTCCACTGCTGATGCTTTAGATGAGAGCATTCTTTGTCCTGTGCAATGTAGGTGCTGAGCAGCACCCTTGCCCTCTACACCCACTAGATGACACGGCACCCATTACCCACCAAGATGTGAGGACTAAGCATTCTCCAGACAATGTCAAATGTCCCCTGGGGGCAAAATTGTCCCAAGTTGAGGATATCTTTTAAAAAAATTTTATTTGTTGATTTTGGAGAGGAAGGGAGGGAGGAAGAGGAAGAAGGGAGAGCAAGAGTAAGGGTGAGAGCGAGAGAGGGAGAGAAAGAGAGAGAGAGGAGAGAGAGAGAGAGAGAGAGAGAGAGAGAGAGAGAGAGATTGTTCCACTTATTTATGCATTCATTGGTTGATTCTTGTATGTATCTTGACTAGAGATCGAACCTGAAACTTTGGCATATGGGGACGATTCTCTCACCAGCTGAGCTACCCAGCCAGGGCGACCTGCCTGATTTCTTAATATTCCCAGAAACCTGTTATTTTCCTCCATCTCTTGAACTCCTCTATTTCTTTCATGTTTACATGAGAATGGACAGTCATCTTACCAAGAAACAAACACAGGTTCATTAGCTTGGAGACATGGGGAAAAGACTAAATTTTACTGTTTTATAGGTTTCTTTACCTAGAATGAATACTCAGAAATCCAAACTATCTCCTCATGTCCAAAGAAGGGGTCATTTGATATTTTTGAAATGTTAGCAATTCAACTGAAGGAGATGCACAGCCTGGAATTTAACAGTCTTTGCTGGGAAGCACACTCCTGTGGGAGGCAACCAATGGCTGTGTCTCTGTCACATCGATGTTTCTCTCTCTCCCCCTCCCTTCCACTCTCTCTAAAATTAATGGAAAAAATGTCCTCACTTCTCGGGTGAGGATTAAATAATAACAATAAAATAAAATTATAGCTGTGTAGCACTTTTTAGTGTGTTGATTTCAAGGACTATTCTGAGACTGACTGAGATTTATACTGTTTCAGGAAGGCACTTTAAAAAATCTATATATATAAAGAGCCAGGGTCCATAATGACCGAAGGCTCACCAAACACCAGAAGTCAGTGCTGGGTTGCCATGGTGACTGCAGCTGGTGCTGGCGCAGCAAACCAGCACTGACTGCCGAGGGTACTGCGGATCAGGCCCAGAGAGAGGCCTACAGAGAGACAGGAAGGGTCTGATCTGCAGCCTCCGTGGCAGCTGTTGATCAGCCATTGCCTCTCTCTTGCTCTCCAGGTTTCCCCAGCAGCAGCGCCTCTGTTTCTCTCCCTGCCTCTGTGGGGGCTGCTAATCAGCCCTGCCTCTTTGATCAGGCCCAGAGATAGGCCCAGAGATGCTGACTGGCATATAAACCGACCAATCAGAAGCTAATGTGGGTGAAGTGCCAAGAGCCAATGGCTGCTTAGGTGGTGGAGCTTTGGACGCTGACTGGCATAGAAACCAACCACTCAGAACCTAATCTGGGTGAACTGCAAAGGCAGAACCTAAGGTGGGGGCAACAGCTATTTGGTGTAAGGTGTAAGAAAGCGGTTCAATTTTTTAATGACTGCTTTGGCAGTCCAGATATAGGGATTATGTGCTTTTGTCTGCCAAGTGCATCCTCTCCTGCTGAAAAGGCTTTTTGCCCCCATTTAAGTAATCCTATCCTATATAATCTATCTATACTAATAAAAGGGTAACATGTAATTAGATCAGGTCGACCAGCCATCTTTCAGATGTCTGACTTCCTCCTGGACAAAGCCATGGTGGTGGGGGCCGAGGCAGAGGCAGTTAGGGGAAGTCAAGCCAGCAGGGGAGGGCAGCTGGGGGTGAGATCAGGCCAGCAGGGGTGGGCAGCTGGATGTGAGATCAGGTCAGCAGGGGAGGGCAGTTGGGGGTAACCAGGCTGGCAGGGTAGGGCTGTTGGGGATGAGATCAGGCCAGTAGT